>NW_026137130.1:0-21443 GCF_000699445.3 Schistosoma haematobium
GTGCATATCGACAATCGGTTTCAAGATATTCCGCTACCTAATTTTAGTTGATGCATTTTTCATAATATTTACGTATATTACTTTATTTTAATCTTCGCGTAAAAGTATTCTAAAACGGTGTACTTAAGGTGTGTGCAATTGATAAATCATTAGTGGTTAAGTGTATTTACGTTATCATCCTTGTCAAATTGCTTACATGTATCCTGATAAGGTCATTAGCAAGTTTCTTAATCTTATCAGCTGCATTTGAGTGGTTTTCCAGAAACACCTTTTTTCATTTTCTTTAAGCATTTCACAAATCACACCCAAGTTTATGTATTGATCTCATAGGCTATCAATTCTGTATAACTACCTGAATTTTGACAACCTGGAGCAAGATTTAACCAAGTAATTAAAACTTCAATTGTAATTAAGCATGTTTATGTACATATATGTTTAGGTCATCTCATTTTATTATTATTACTGACCTAATGACAAAGTTTTTGTCTGGAAGCACGAGTTTATTTTTAAATTCTTTGCTGTTATCTGATTACACTTTGCTTTAAATCTTTTCCGATTCATGGTTGTGTTTTGCAAATAAATCAGTCTAATTCATTACTGATTACCATTCGTAATTATCTTTTAACCTTTGATACTCATTTACCTAATCACTTTTAAATTTGATCCATAAACCATTTTTGTTATCCATTTCATCGATTACCCCGAAATCTCCCTTCACACACATAATATTCAGTTTCAACATTTTGATGTAATCACTCATGAAAGAAAAAAATGTATTTTTAAAAAATAATACTTTACTACACTATACGGATACATTTTCACACTAACTTTTGATCAACATTATATCTCATAAAGTATGTTAAATTCTATTATTTTTTATAAGTTTCGATATTGAGCTATTACAGATTGTTAGTAGGTAATGAGAGAGTACTAACAAAATAAAATAAAATTTGTATTATTCTATATAAATTAATGTTATTGTGCTGATTTACTAACATTCTTATATACAGCATATATATATATATATATACGTGTATATGACACAAATGAGTTAACTGTTGAAGTACATCTATTGAAAATTACATTTGAATTAGAGCCAATATATTTTGTTTGAATCATTTATGTAATTTATTTTTGGTCATTATCACTTTGTAATAAATATATTTTACATTAGTAATTATACAGTGTTAGATAGATAGATAGACAGACAAGGAATTAGCGATATTATCTCTAACATTACATACATTGGATTGCATTGCATTACATTCATTCATGGATGTATGCGAATAAACAAACAAACATAGTGAAATACAATATCTGTATACTAATAAAAATGGTTACTTAAAAATCAATTAAAAATGTTGATTATTAAAGGTAATTCTAGTTTTTTTTTATACTGAAAGAATTCATCTAAAATCATTTATTTCATTGTAATTATTATTTTCTCATTTCAATTTAGTGAATTAAAATAAAATTCTATTGTGTTTTCATTATGTATTTTCAGTCAAACTGGATTACCTATCATATTGACACTTCTATAATGTTTTGAAGATACTCATCAACTCACTTGTTTATTAGTAAATGAAGAGTTTAAAATATTTATTGTAAAGTTTATTTGATCTTGCGAAGAAAGTTAATGTAATTTAGGAATGATCATCTACTGATGGTTATTTGTAGACAAAACAATTAAACGTCTTTTTATTAATTCAAACATATTGGAATATCTATGAATGCATATATTTTTAATATGTGCTTACAAATACTCACACTGCCTACAAATAGAATAGGAGTGAAAAGAGTTCGTTAAATCAATAGTGTTCGATTATATTGAGTCAGAGGTTGGATGATGATTATATCATCTCGTGAATAAACTGAATTTAAAATGAATAGATCACTAGATTCTGAATCTAACTCACTGACATACTCTTGTTACCCTTGTGGAGCGGCATAGGCCATAATTCTTCTAAATGAAGATCCTTCAACTCAAATGACAGAGTTTTAGTGGTTTAAATTGTTTGTCGTGATTGGCATTTGTGGCAGGGTTGTTTTGTAAGGCATGGGGTTGTTAACTCTTTGTCCAACAGTACTTTCCTATCTGGACTTGAAACCGGTAGTAATATTAGAAGGGCTACGGGTGGAAATGGGTTTCTGGTTTTGTTATTGATACTTGGCAGGGTCGAAGGTTATTGCCGTCGATCAGTTTCAGACTTATAGAAAGCAGTTTCTTCAACCAGTCCTCTTAATAGACAATATAATTCGAGAGGGGAGAATGCATTCGTGGAATAGAAATTGTGAACTGGCTTTCAAACTAAAGATCTAAGGGAGCGAAAGAGTCAGTGGATCTCCTCTATTGTTATTGATTATGAATGATGCCATCAATTATCTCTAATCAAGGGTTATGATAATCTCACAGAATCCGAACACACTGCTCCATCGCCCTGTCTGTTTCTAATAGTTCCCTAACTGAGGTCAACACATAAGAAAAACTACCTTTAAATTGAAATAATCTCCTTAGCCTTCTTATCTGAATAATTTTCGTGTGTATTATCGGTTCTAGGTTGCTAACTGAGATAAATAAATTATACTTTTATCTGATGCATACGAATGATAGCTGACACAGAAATTCGTTAGGATGCTAGTAAACGATTCAACTTATTAGTTGGTAAGATTTATCCTAAATTTCATTGAAAGAGAAACGTTTTCTATGTTGTTAGTATGATATATTTCAGTCTAGTTTAACAGATTCAATGGGCTTTCACTTTGCTCAGTAGGAAGATCATTTTACTTGTTACCTAATAATAAAACACCATCAAACATGATTCTTATTTGTGCATTTCAAAGCAAGTCAGCAAAATGTAAATTTTGAAACTGTCACAAGCTATTTCGTTCACTGATATTATGATTAATCACTAAAATTGAGGTAGAAAAATGCTGTAGCGAGTAATATTGGTTCAGTCAATCCACATGTTGATTATGTAAGAACTAATCTTCAGGTTAAAACAATCATATTCCCTAGTTGTCTAAAAGTTTATCGGTCATGGAACAGAGATTGATGAAAAAGAACTGTGCGTAGATATGCTTTAGTTGACTTTTGGAGCATAAACTATTTCAGTTCTCATTAAAATGTGATCTGTCTAAATGTCTCCGTTATCTTTGCCTTTGCCCAGTTGCATATGTAGGTTTCAAAAATCTTTCAGAGTTTATCGGGATTACAACTGACTGTTAACATAAAATATTATCCCAGAGAATGAGAATCAGCTTCGTTTACTCTACATCAGTCTATTAAAAAAGTAGGGAATCTTATTTTGACTTCGTCAGCCATCTTGTGTTTGAGAATTGAACAAACATAAATCAGGTGATGCAAAATAGCTTTCAGGTATTTGCTTTCAGTCAGTTAATTCCCCTTAGTTTTGAATATCAGATTATATGTCTAGACAAGTGGAGAGATCTTGAATCTGTTAAGTTCTCGATTGCCATTAGGTTAACCATCGATCAGTGACATCATAGTTATTTAGCTATATTCATCCGTAAATTATTGTCATTTGATAATTTACATCACGAACTGGTTTGATACCACCATTGAAAAGTAGAAAGCATTGAACAAAAGTTTCGTATTAGTATGGGACCCGTTGGCAGTGCGCACCCACAACCCGACCGGGGCTCGAACAAAGGACCCTCGGTCTCGCGCGCGGACGCCTAAACTCTAGACCACTGAGCGGGGATCCAATGGTGTATGTATCTAAATTCAAACAATTGCGCGACCATATATTGTCTACAGTGATTAACTGTCTTATACTCGATTTGGTTGCCCACTGCTGAGGAGTTCCATATTGGTTCGGAACAACTGTGTAGTGCCTTCTGGTTTTCAGTGGAGGTCTTATTAAAATCACTCCATAATATAAGCTATGAAATTTTAGCAATCTATACAAAACCACGATACTAATGTCATTTGATTCACTTATGAATAGAGACGAATAGAAACGACTTGAAGCACGGTACAGTGATGTATTAGTTTAAATTTTATGTTTTATATCAGGGAAGTAAAGCTGTAAGACTATGTAACAGGTTAACAACAATCTACGCTTTCTTGCCGATTTCAGCAAGTAACAATATTTTCTCATGATATAATAATCAGTGACATCTTTGATCCATTTATTTACTTAATCCTAATTAAAGTGAACTTTCAGTTCTAAATGAACTCAGTGAACGTAATGTATCTCAGTCAATCTAACAGATACAAATTTACACTATACTTTTAATGGTTTTAAACTTGAAATAAACACCAGACTACCTGTTATTTTTATATATCAAACACTTTCAGCAATCGTTTATCACATCAGTGGAATATAAGAGATTGTATCATACACAAACCTCTATCCGACTCTACAAGTGATGCACCGAATTTTTCTTATTTTGAGATTTAACCATTCTTTAGCAATCCAAAATGCGTATAAAGGTTGTTTAATTACTGTACTACTTGATATAACATCACATGGTTAGACGAACATATTTCGTATTCCACTTAAATAAACAGTTTATAACCAATGAAAGTTGATTTCGCTATCTAGTAATAGTTGTATTGTAGTAGAAGATTTCCATCAAAATTATATTACTAATTGGTTGTGAATGAGCATATGTGATGTGTCATCTTTTTGATGACTTTCAAATGAATTAGATACTTAATAATTAAGGTAACGTGATACTTTTTTGTTTGATATTATCACTAATACACTGTTAATTTAATTGTTATTCACGTGTTTATTTGTTGTTTGTACATTTGGTCACTTGTAGCAATCAACATAACGAACACATGTATTCATGGAAATCACACTTTTCTTGGATTATGATGTCTAGTCTTTGGTTGTGACCAGTGAATTTACAGAAAAAAACCCAGAAAGATTGTTATCCCTGTATTTGATAAAAATATAAGTATAGATTCGTGTATATAACCGTAAAAACAGAGAAAAAATATATCGAACTGTTGTGTATTCTAACGGAATTCATTGGACAGGAGGAAAACAATTTGATAGAACAATAATTGTGTAGCTGATTCGTGTGTCTTGAAAACACCGACCAAATTTCTCCAAAGTACATCATAGCTTTGTTCTTATAGTTATCTCTGTTTGATTATTGTAATACCGCACTCTTATTTCTGTAGAACTTTCTGGATACTATAATTAACAATTTAAGCGTTGGTATTGTGATAAAGAATGTTACTTGTTTGACTTCGAGGTTTTCTTACACTATTTTCATAAATTGTATTGATGTCTTACAGGAATAGTCAAATGATTTCTATTATCAGTTATGTGAAATACTCTTAGTGGTGAGAATTTATTTTCGCAGCTAGTATGTATTACTTACAAAATGAAGTTTAATTTTTGTTATGTATTTAAAGTGTTTTGAACCAAGAATTCATAGACTCTTATTTTAAACTCGATTATTTCATATTATGATCTTAATTTGCCAGTTATTATCTCATTCGGAGGTCAGAGTGGTAACTATAGTGTATTTTAGTTGAAACACTAAATTCAAGAGGGATCGGACAACTGTTTCTTTCCGATTTGTTTTTTGACGCTAAGCGTTATGAACTGTAACTTGGATTAGATAGCTGGATATCACTCATCTGAATCGAAAATACTAGTGTTCATTGACTAAGATTCTTCTCTATCACGAAACCACTTAAGTACCTAGGTTTGGATCCCGATTTCATTATCATCCTTTTGATGGCTGTATTTTTGAGTATGGTTTTATGCAACAATAAATGAATTTATTTTCGCCTCCCATAGTTAACATAGTGAGGTGATTTAGTATCCCATAATTCAGATCGATATGAAATGCTTCAACTCTTAATTTAGCTAACAAAATTTAATAAAAATTCTTATTAAGATACACTAATTGTGTCATGAATTATTACTATACATATTGCAACTATAAGGATAAAATTATTACTAATATAAATATAGGTAGGGGAGTAATTGATTAGTTGTTATTTTTAGTAATATTGATTTGGGACAATTTAGTAGAAATGTATGTTTACAGTTTTTGTGGAGTATGCAAATATCTGGGATTTCATTTTTAATATAATCTCAGTGAGTTTATATTTTTTGTTATTCTTTTGGAACAGGTAGTACTGCTGGGGAATTTCGAATTATGCTATAAAACACCATTTTGCTTTGAATATTTATCCACCTTGGGTCATTTCATGTCAATCTCTATTATTTATCTAGCTAACTTTCTCTTTAATAAGTCAAAATATATCCTCTGTAAATAGCAGGAATTCCGAAAGTTTTATTTCCACATAATTTAGTAGTAATAATGCTTCTAATATTTCTATATTAAAATAATGACTTATTGTTTTTGTATATTTAAAATAGGTGCATCATATAGTGAACATAGTAGTTTTCTGGAGTTAAAACAATTCATTACACGTCTTCATCCTGTACAAGTACAACCTACTGTTTTTGGTAAATCGATTACTATGACGAAAGATACAGTAAACAGCTGGTTGAAATGAAAAAAAAGTCACTGTCATGGCAAAGACCATTAGTTTAACTTGGATAAATTATTCGTACAGAAATACTTTTCTTGCTTCTGTTAAATAAAATATTGATTTATGGAAGATACTATTTTTCTTATTATTGGGATAGTCTATCAATCAAATATATACTAAATTGTTTGTTTTCTAATTATTCGGCTGCTTTAACTAAACAATTTGGATTTCTCAGCTATATAAGTTCCATGGTGGAAGTATGCGCGGTAAGGAACACATGCATCTGGGAAATAATAAGGTCACGGATTGGCTGGATGTACGCTTAATCTCAATCTTCTCAGTCAATCATAACTAAAGTAGGACCTGTTACCATACGTTCTTCAGTTCAAGTTGGCCTACCGTATATGCACAATGAGACAAAATTATAAAGACAAAAGTCAGAGTGATAGTAGTAGTAATAGCAGCGGTAATAGAACATATTAGGCACTGGCAATATGACTTGAGGAGGTAATCGATTTACGTACAAAAAGTATGAGATACTTTTCAAACTCAGGATCTAAAGAACGACGGAAAATGAATGTATTTATGCCACTGTTAATGTTTATGAACAACGTCACTCAAAGTCTCAGGGAACTGATGGAGTTTATCTCCCAGACCACGCCTAAAGGTCCTGCATCTCTAATCATACTTTTCAACAACCAATGGGCTGATGCCACGTTTTGGTTTGGCCATCCTTAGCTTTCTAACGTACTCCTACACCAGCCCTCATCGCACATCGAGGTAGACAGTGGTTGAGTATACGCAATGCATACTTACTACTACAACTACTACGTCAACTGACTTGCCATTTTTACCCAATACCCTGCATCTAACTTCAACGTTGCTCACTTGTTGGTCCTAAAATACACGAACAATGCTTCAAAGATATCTGATCAAATTTTAGTAACCTATGCATATCGTCTCTTCTAACGGCCGTGTTTCGCATTCATATAATAGAACAACGAACTGCTGTATGGAAAACTTGTCCTTTGGTTGATACATGGACATCTCGCCTACACCACAAGTGATGTAAGTTGGCAAAGACTCATCGGGATTTCCGAATCCATCCCAAGATCTCATGAGATATGAATCCACCAAGGATGATAAAACTTACAAGTTGAGTAGTGATCGACTTTCTATCATTACTTCGGGCATTGATGCAAGTCACTTCGGAAGCACCGTTTGCAACCCAAATATGCTTACAGTGCAGCTCAAGGCGATCAGAGAGCTGCACTTGGTCAGCTTCAGCAAACAAGATTATATCATCTGTATATTCTAAGTCAATAATAGGATCTGCTGGTGGATCAATTTCTGAAAGGTTAGATGCCGACAGCATCAATCCTAAAACAAACGGTCATAAGGTTGAGGTCAGGGCCATTTATTGCGAGGATGGTTTCCCTTACATTCTGTACCTGTTTCTTTGATATGTCTAAAACATTATCTACTAAAACCTTTCTTATCTCCATTTTTTTGCTCTTTCTTTCCCTACTACTGCTCATCATTTCCTATAAATCATAATTCGGCGAGACTATAATTTATGGAAGAACCAACCACGTATAAGATAACGTCTCGGATTTTGGCGTGAAATTCACTCATCCATTTGGCTAAATAGAGTTTTGGCATTATAAATGATGTCAGTTTGCGATGAAAACCATAAATCTAATTTCTAACCTGAATCATCAACTGTAAATCATAATTCTAATTCTTCACATAGGTTTATAACCCTCATTTGTCCTGGTTATTAGGTGGACGCTCTCAAGGTCAGTCTAGCGTCGCTCAAAGGTCGTCCATAAATTATAGTCTCACCCATAATTCATAACACTTCATAATCTTAACATATCGGCTTTACCTTTTTGGCTACCGTCCTATCGCTATTACTACTGGCAAAATTGTCCGTCATAAATATTTTACCTAACTTGGACTGCATATAACAATTTGAACTACGACAAAACAACACCCTGTCTTCAGATTTTTGGATGTGATAACTCGTTCAACCAAACTGGAGCAGTTAGCATAGGTCAATTTCTTCTAACTACGATCGCACGATATAAATTAAGATTATTCTATACGGATAAAGGGAAGATTTACCGCCTTAATTAATGAAAAAAGTTCGTATATAGTATCTGTTTACATTGTCACCGTATGGCAATTTTAGGGTGGATAAATCAGTTATTAGAAGTCTTTAACAGAATGAAACGTAGGATGTTTTTGCGAAATCAATTTATGTAAAAAATAATGTGAAGCTTTATCAGTATTTTAGGTTGAGAATAATGAAAGTCATTACTATTACACTTTTTGAAAGACAGATCGATTTTCGTTAATGGAAACAGCTGAAAACAAAGGAATGGATGAATTATTACTCTCTGCTTGAAAGACATCATACAGTTCATCTGAATATTAAAGGAAGTAGAATAAAAAAGATTTGTAGTCGTCGTCATACTGTATACTACCCAAAAAATATGTAGAAAAGAACAAACAAGGCAGAAAATGCATACATAGTGGTTTGAATGAAACACATTAGTGTTCATTGATAACAAAATCCATCATTCGATAAATGATCCATGTTAAATTGCTAGCCCGTAAGTATAATTATAGGAAATCAGCTGTGAAACGACTGGTTTTTTTCATATTGAGTGGAACACCGGGGGAGCTGTCGTAGCGGAAATGATGTTCTGTGCAAAAAAGATTGCAGCATGATGCACAATAATTACGATATAATTATTTCGGCTCTAATGAGTCTGACACATTGGAGTTTGACGCTTGATGTGGTTCACGTAAAGTTGAATCGTCATTAGATAAATCTGGCGCAGCTGTATTAAAGTTTAAGCATGTAAGTTTCGTGAGGTCTGTAAAAACACATGGTCTATTTTCATCAAAACCATCGTCATCATCGTAATTGTGGTAGGTGAAGGATTCATTGGATTGATAATTAAAACCACCTGAAGATATTAGTTCCGCTTCTATAGCAAGACGACGTTCACGTTCTTCTGAAAGCATTTGACGAACTCGACTGAGCTGGGATGCCAACATGTCCACCTTAAAAGTTCAGTAGGAGGAAACAAGACTTTTCTCCTTCCATAAAAACCTGAAAAAAAAAGAAATCGATTTTAACCAGACGGTAGTTAGTTGATTTTCGTTGAGACATAATAACTGCAGGAACTAGTCACTTTTACTGACAACAATTTACAGTCGTAGCATTATAATTATGATACGTGCAGTTATTTAGATTTATTGGAAGCCAAAGTCGATTGAACTTTATAGCTTACATTACAAAATGACTTCAGACTAAAGTCAGTTCGTGACGTACACTATAAAATTTGAAAATTTCCAAAAATCTCCGGCATTAAAAATAGATTTAATTATGCAAAATACAGTAAATTCTACATAAACACTTGGCTCCTACGGTAAGAACAAAGTACTGATATCCCATTTGATAGCTGGGAACCAGGAAGATGTTTATTCAGAGTAATTATTAAAGTGATGCAATATTTGTTGATGAATGACTACTTGATACACTATTTAAGTACGGGTTTGGATTTTCAGCTTTGAGCTACACTTTGTGTGTAAGGGTTAGTAATTCTACCTAAGTGACTGAACAGAAGTAAGTCTAGATGAGTAGGAACCTGTGACCTAATGTTTGAAAGTCGAGCACTTCAACTGCTAGGCTACTTTCCCTCTCCTCCATTAACTTAGGTTCAAGAAGCTGTGAAATGATACGAGCTGCTCATATAAGTGGCTTAAAGACAAGTATGTAACCTGTACGTGGGAAAATGAGTATTATCAACAAATAACTGTTTTTTTGGAGACTAATAGCGTAATCTGCACCTTAATATCTAAATTAAGCCGGTGAAGTGAGGTCTTAAAACGAAGGATGGAGTTAAATAGTTGGATAAAGAGATAAACATGGGGGAATGGAAAAAGTATCAGTAAAGTGGTCTTACCTCAAATTAGTACACGCAAGAGATGAATTCGAGTGAAAGTAACAACTGGATTACAGTGATAGGAATTGGTGAAACAAGACCAATTCCATTAATGAATAGATAAAATGTCAACTATTTATCTAAATGAATTTATATTTCTCTCAGATTATTGCTCAAAACAGTTGTAACCACTTTTCTTTAGCCTATCTATATTCACCATCCTGCTCAAAACTCATTAGGATGAGTGTCTCAACAAATACTTATTCCCCAGAACTCCATAAAATATTCTGAAATTTCTGTTAGGAGTTTTTAATCAATACTACTGCTATCTTCACGTCAAATCGAACCTTTTAGGTTAATTATGAATTAATATACCCTCTACAACATAGTTTATTCATATATACAAACACAAAATTTTCATTATATAGTCGGGTTCGAAGAAATTTCTAGCTGTAAGTTTTGAAAACTACTCAGGAGTATGGGTGAAAATAATCCCGAAGATCTAATAGTCGCCAAATACCCTATACATGTTTATTCATGGATTAGTTAATCTATCCAGGAGTTAACGACCGTGACAAGATGAGATGCCAGAGAGATTACAATGAAAATATGGTTTACCATAACCCTCTTATTAGATTAGGTAGCGCGACAGAAAAACAGAACAGAAGCTGAGAAACAAGTTTATGTTCATTGCTATTCACAATTTATTGTGATCTTAAACAATAAAGAGGCATCATTTTTTCATTTTCACAAAAACTGAAACATCAGGTAAGTGACCCTTGATGGATTAAAGGTGTGAAGCCGAAAACGCAGTAATTGTCTTGCTTGTTTCTGACAAAAGTTTGACTTAGGATATGCAGTTTTCGCTGGGTGGGGAGAGATGAGATTACGAGTTTAGGAAACTTTTCTGAACAAGTGATTAAGTTGGATAAATATCATTTGTTTTTCCCTAAAAAAACTCACAAGTTTTCGAAGTTCTTCGATACAGGTAACTAATTCTTCACGTGTTTGAAATTCAGTTTTAGGAAGTTTAACAGCGGCTCCTTGTTCCTTTTTATTGGACGTTTGATTTGAGGATAAAGGTAAGTATGACGGAGAGTCAGCTGATTTTCTGTTATAAAATGAATGGTCAGCAGGAATTGTCTTCAAAGAAACGTTCTGGTCACCAGATATTATTTCTGTCTTCCTTGATACCGCCTCACTTAAGCTCAGCTTCAGTGATGATAACTGTAAATCAATAATTACATAATCATGATCGCCCTCTTCAACTTCGTCTCGGGTTAGCTCCATGAAGGCTTTAGAAAGTAATAGAAAGTTTGATAGTTATAGGCTTAATATAGACTAAGGAGAAAATAGCACTGTGCTACACATGAGCAGTTTCAAGTTGGGATAATTCCTAGGATTAGTGGCTTTATTTATAGATCCAGATTGCATTTGCACTGAGCAGATAAACATAAACAGCACCGTAACTAGTGTGAATAGGAAGCGATAGAATTTGCCACACGTTTAGCAAAAGCATAACCACAGAATCGTAACAATTGTTACTCATCTTAAGATGAGTGTCGAAAAGAAAGTGACTATACTTATCAGAATAAAAACTAAAAAGCATCAGTGGAAAGTCTAGAATCCTCAAGGCACCATAAAAAATACGAACGTAAGCAGAAACGAGACAGTGATGACTACGATTTATATAATCACTTTGGTTCATAGAGATATATACATACATAAGTTCGAATGCCAGCAAAGTTAGAAGCATAAATATTGGGCACACATATAAGTGAAAACTGACATTAGATCGAGTGCCGAAAGAACATTAGTTGCTTACCAATAGACTTTTTATAGTAATAGATCGCTCCGTCGATATTTCCAACCTTCATACACTGTTTAGCACATCGCTCATTAAAGTGAGCCTGATGAAGATTAAAAAGTTTTGAAAATTTTAGGAAATCGTTGATACTGTATTGGAATTTGTAGCATTTACAAAAAATTTAACATACCGCACTAAGATTGCTATGCATTTCAACAAGTAGCTCCATATGCATAATTAAACGAAGCGCTTATTTCCGTCGTTTTTGACCTTGAAAAGAAAAACCTTGTTTTCGCTTTCTAATTGGTTCGATCTTGTGACCTTGTAGGGTACTCCCGGTTTCGTTTGCCTACTGATCGTTAAGATAATATTTCCCCTAATTTATATGTTTGGCTTCCAACACTGTTTATCATCATGGTCCATCAACTGACGTGTTATTTATTACTTCCAAAGAGGCAGAAGATCCATTGGAATAACCTCATTTCTTACTAGACCCTAGTTACATTGCAGTAAAAATTTCAAGTGACCTGTTCTTTTCAATCAAATCTAGGCACAATCTGCGTGACTATATCTTGCCAAAGCAGTTTTCAGGGTAATATTATCTGAGTTTCTTCCTAAAAAGTTCGGATCTCTAATTCTCCTTATTTCACGATTGATGGATGTTATGTGCTTCACGAATTCTCCCTACCAGATGAAGTAAACGGAAATCCGACGTTCGTTGTTTACATATCTTGAAATTATAAATCAGATACTTCCTGAAAATATGGCCAATGAAATCTCTGGAGCACAGTCATTAGACGATTATCACGTGTCTTTCGATTCATTTCATTCAGGTGAAACTCCCAAAACAGCATCTGACGCCACAAAGTTTTTTCTTATTGATGCAAATGAAGTTCTAAATACTCCAACTGCAATATCTAAGACTTCAAGTTCAGGGGGATTGTTTTTTGCCGATGATTTTCACAAACGTCTACCTGTCCTCAACTCACTTCCAAATGACCACCATTCTTCAGTAGCAGTAGAATGCGAACATCCTAATGCAACCGGTGAGTGTTCTAAACGTTTTCCTGGCCGTATTATAACTTTCGGTAGTTTAAATATGGTCCTAGCTAACTTGTCTGTCTACTAAGTTTCGTTATCATACAAACTATTTCAGCTGCTTTATTATGTTATTTGTCCGAACTTCTTCCAATTTTGTGCTTAGTGACATGACTTAACTGGTTCATGGGACTATTGTTTTTCAAGGTATTGTTGAACCTCAGTTAAGCGTGGATGTCAATAATCGTGTCTCAAACGCACGAACAATCCTAGTGTGGTCACTTACTTGACCTCATCTGACCAGTAAGTTGAGCCAAACTCATATAACTTATGTATATCTGAAGTCATGTTAGTGAATTTTTTCCTGTGCGAGCACAACAGCGAATTTGAAATCAGAAAAAGCACCTCTCGACAGGATCGTTTTCGAAAAAATGCTTGTATGCATTCCGTCTCTATGTTACAATGGGAGCCATTCCTTCCTTGTTTTTACCTATATGTATAATGACTGTAGCTTAGACGGGGTAAAAGAATAAGTCTTACAGGATACTGTGACCTTCGGGAAGTTTAGGTAACTTAAAGCGAGGAAGTTAAGTGGGTCCTGGTGGACTAACCCCAGAGGTCTTTTATGGTAATAGTCCACTTTTAGCCGCTAAGTTGACCGAGTTTGGCAACTAAACGTAGTAGTGTTGAAACTTCTGTATTCTATAATTATCAAATTCTTATCTAGTACTTGGTAAGAGCAAAGTTGTTTAACTGGGAAGCTTCTGACATGGATGTGAATGTAATTACTAGATGTTCACTCTTCACCAGGTTTTAAGCACAAGGATACTTACCGACGCCCAACCATAGTTTTATTCCGTGACATCAAATTGGCTTTCTACTGTTAACGAAGAGATTTTATGACTGATTGTAATTAAAATATGGAACAAAGTGTATTAACCTTGTGAAGAATCTACTCGACCACCATTGGTTATCAGTGTTGACGGCAAATTATTGTTGAAATGGTCAACATCGAGTGGTGTTTTTCACGACTGTTCACTATCTCTCTTTCTATTTAATCTCATCGTAGATATATTCTTAGAAATAACATGTTCTTCCTCTATAGGGGGGCAATCTCGAACCAAGAGGTTCACTTATCGTCAAATCATGAAGTGATGACAGTCCATAAATTCATTAACTATTGGAATGTATGATAGTTTTGCACACTACCTAGTTGGGGTCCATGAGATAGCCCTAATCAATGTCTGGAGACTTTTAGTGACATTGATCATAATTGTTTACAATGGCGTAGATGCATTTACTCCTAATCTTCCTCTCGATCATGAAATCCAGTATTCCTTCACATTTACTCTCACTATTTCCTTTCGAACTATATTCTCAATGCTTACTCTTTTTCATCGTCAATACTGCCACATTATTTAATCTCTCCTAATATGTAGCTCTTTAGTTCCATTATCATACTAATATAGTATGAAGATTTAGACTAACACTACGTTGATGACGATTGACTGACTAAAGCTGATATAAATTCAAGTGATTGAACAAAACAATAAAATCTATGAAAGGTCTTTTATAATCGTCCAAAGTTTTGGATTAAGAAATTCCAACTAAACTTTATTATATCCCTGAAAAAAGTTGTGGTAGTCATTTGTTGAACCTCTGCTGAAGTAATTTCCAATAACAAGTATAAGGAAAATGAATAGATCACATCTTTACTAACTAATATCAGAAAAAGTCATAAACATGCCTTTACACCTCTGGTCAGTCATAATCAACGTAAAGCTTGGAGTAAATTCGCACTAGACCAAGTTGCTATACCAAATTAACACAACTAAGTAAAATTAATAAGATGGATAATGAAAAGTTCATAATAATATTGAGAAGAATCAAATATTGATCATATATTGTTCGTTAAAAAAGGAATGAAGACAAGGTATGTTGAGAAGAATACTGAGAGTGTATCTGCTACACTGCAACGGATCCTGAAACAAGTGACCCAAGAGCTTCAACAACTTATCACTTAGATTTCAATCATTTAATCAGCACCTACCAATACGACTCCGTTTCAGTCAGTGATTTCATAAACAATTGGTGCCTTGGTTTGGGCGTCCCTAGCTTTCTCTCAGCCGTCATTGCATGTCGCTTTGGACGGTCTATGAGGGTATGTAACACACCTCAACCATCTCACTTTATGAAGATTGATAGTTTCATTAATCGACTTATCGAGGTCACGTTTCGTAGCCATAAAATAAGACGAAGACTGCTGTATAAATTGGGCAGCGAAAGGAAAGGGGATTGAAAAGGCGGCGGCTGTAGGTAACACAAGACAGCTCTTCGGACTAACAAAAGAAACTGGAATTAATAAGTTAAGTGCAAGTGAGACGATCTCGGAAAAAGACGACACTCTTGTCTACTCTCAGCCCAGACGTTTACAACAATGGGCGGAACACTTTAGACAACAGTTCAACTGGCCTTCAGCAACTCTACAACTACCCACCATTCCCAGACAGCGTGAATGGAGCATTGAATAGGTCACCCGACTCTAGCTAAAGTTCAAAAGGCTACAGCTAATCTGAAGTGGGGAAGAGTAGCTAGTCCAAATGGATTGGCTCAAGAGATCTTTAAGAATGGTTGTCCAGTTTCAGCGATTAGGTTGACTAGCATTTTGGCTAAAATCTGGGAGTTGGGCTTAATCCCATCTGACTGGTTACAATCCCTGATTGTCCCAATATATAAGAAGGGGTCAGAATCATGTGATAACCATAGAGGGATTAGTTTGACTAACATAACACCTAAAATACTAGCCTCATTAATTATCGGGCGCCTAACTATGACTCGTGAACTGCAAACACGTGAAAATCAGGCTGGCTTCAAACTTGATTGTGGCTACACCGATCACACATTCACCATTAGTCAGGTTCTAGAACACAGGCATGCTTATCGGCGTCGATAACGGTTGTCTTTCTTGACTTAAAAGCAGAATTTGACTGTTGACCGAGAGGTTCTGTGACTGTCTGTCATTGAGAGATGTACCTCAGAAGTACATAAACCTTGTGAGGGCTCCTTACTCGAACACTACCAGTCGAGTCAGAGCTTATGGCGAACTGTCATCTGATTTTTCAACCTCAAGTGATGTCGGGTAAGGCTATCCACTATCACCATCTTTACTTAATTTCACCATGGAGCTACTGCCCGAAATAGCGTTCTCGTCGACCGAATCTTCGGGAATCGAACTTCTGGGAGGTCCATTTATCGACATAGGATAAGCAGAAGATATAGTTCTGTTTGGTGAAAAAGCTGATGAAATACATTTTTTTGGTAGCACTGAGCAACAATACCGGGATGTTTGGGATGCGTTTCTCCCCCCCTGAACACATTACCACGACGCGCAATGCTAACTAGTGTTGGAGACAGTTGGAAGAAAGTTAGGGGCGGCCAAACCTAAACATAGCATCAGTCCGTAACATCACTGACTTCATGTCTGAGCCATGTTGGTGAGTGCAGACTACTTGTTTGTGGTCCGCGAGGCTATCGTAACCAATGGTTGGAGACCCTGGTGACATGGCTCAGAATCGATCACAATTGTGTAGGTGTATGCACTCTCTGTCATCCCTTAAGCTAAGAGAATAAAATCGCTTCATATCTTTCTTTCTGCTAACTAATTCTTTCTTCCTGTACTATGTCCTTATATGCAATCTTTGTTTTATATACTACCACCATTGAATTAACTACTTGTATGAATTCGATGTTAATCTTGTTGTGCTAATGACTTGTGGCGACTTGGACCGGTGCATATATATGCCTGGTCCTACGTTGTAGCTGACTGACCATCATATAAATGACCCTTAGTAGACTAATAGGTATCTCACTCACTATGTAGTGGGCTCAAATTCGCGAAAACCAAGTGAGGTTTCTTAATCTTAGTCAATATCCCATCGTGCACCAATCTTTAAGGACTAATAAAATTGTCAAGATAGGTAAATTAGTCAACACGCTCGGCTATATCTTGATTCAGATCATTCTTGGAACAACACTTTAAACTTGGAGGGAGAGGAATAAATGTGTTTAGTATTAGATGCCACCACTGTCTATTCTCTATTGCTTCCTTTGGGCACCACTTCTCCTAGCATGTAAGTCCTTTTTCACTCTGTATTTGTGTTCTTTCACTCATCATACTTTAAACGTGGCAAGATAAGTTTCAGACTGCTTAGCAATTTAATAGAAGCTTTCGAAATACATGGGTCTTTCTTAACCTTTTAATTTGGTTTAAGGTCTTGTATAACTGCAGCATATACTATGGTTGATGTCAATATGATGTATTTATGTCTATCAGGTTAGGCATTATCGCTCCTTATCCCTACAGTTAATACACTAGAAATTATTGGATTGATATACTACACGATTCACCCAAGTGTATTTCGGGTACGTTACGTTCATCAGAGTTACCAACTTTCCCCACTGTTATTTAATCGTGACAGATACTCTTTAAGAGGTAACTCTTTTTTTGACTTTTCGAGTATTTGTCTACTAGATTCACTTATTGACTTAGAATACGCATATGTCATAATTTGATAAAAACACTAACAAGATGAAAATCTGGTCAGCGCTGGTAGGTTAGTGCTTGAAAAAGTTTTGGTACGGATACAGTGAACTCACCAGCTTTCACACCTGCACCACAAGTGGAATTTCTGTCCGTCAATAAAAGAGTGGGTATTTTGCTCATCAGTTTCCTCCGTATTAATATATGGCTGCTAACCATGATCATTTGAAGTAGAAGACACATATAGGTTCCATGTACTTGACCGTATGTGCATTCAGAGCTCGTTTTCACGTTGAGAACTACCAAGTGAGTGGTCTTGAGTTTATGTGGAAGGTATTGGGAAAAAGGACAGGTCCATCAATGAGCCTGTAAACCCACACAGGCTTAGGTGGTTGAACTGTGTGTTAAATATACTTAGTTATCTATCATCCCGATATTGAATGTTAGCTGGTATGGGACCAAGTTGACAAGAATTTATAAACGTGCAAAAACATGGGATCTTTCCATGAACAATATAAGATTATGTGCTGTTAGAGGTGTACTAATGGTTAGTACTTCCCAATTATCCACATCTCGGAAAGATACTTTTTCAGGAATGTAAATGGAGACCAGTTTGGTTATAATATTGCTTAGAAGCATGACCATAGAGCCTGTGAGATAACTGCTTAAGATTGGTTACGCGTAACTTTTTTGTGAATAGTTTCTGGAACCATTATCTTTTTACTCCCTAGAGATTACCTTCAGCATCAGAAATCCATGGGTTGATGTGTTTTCAGTGCTAACTTCATTCCCAATCCATTACAGTTTCTGTTCTGCAGCACCTGTGATCGGAAGTACATGTAAAAGGTCTTGGGTAGCGATATGCACTCATGAATCCCTTTACTTTCGAAGGTGTGAAAATGATGAGGTTGGTTTGAGAGAAGTGTAAGTCAAAATCCAACAAGTTGCCGGTGCGGTAGTGCTAAAATTTTTAATGAAGTTCGTAAAAAACTGATTTTCCGCACTGGCATTTCTTGTAATATTTTGAGAGGTAGTAACTACTGCGTTGTAATTCTTTAAATTGTTTGTCCTGGATGGTACAAGTAATAAGCCTTCTTTATCAATGCAGGTTTTTGGTATAGATTGTTAAATTTCTAAGAGATTTATTTTGTGAGGATATGTAAATGGTAAATAAACACTAGCTTTTTATTTTTAAAAACAGATAATACTGAGAAAACTGGTGTTCCACATGCAAATCCTGAGATTTTACAAACAGAAAACTTGTTTATACCCCAATTTGGATTAAATCAGCAATCAGAAGTTAACACATCAACTGGGTCGTCTGTGTTATATTTAAACCATCTTTCTCCTGACAGTACTACAGCAAAAATTGATTCTGTGCCTGTTTCATTGAAATTAGAATCAGGTGATAATACTGCAGCGTCTTTCCAATCAGTTATTACTAAAGCTGATAATAATGCTACAGTTGGACTGAATGATTTGCCACTCTTAACTAGTGCACTATCAAATCTTGAAAACACGTGCATCACTGTTGATCAGACGGCTGTTTCACAGTCGAATTACCTGACAAATAGATCTACTACTACAACCGCCAGTCTACCGACGATATCTAGCGCTGTTATCCTTAGTAATGTTGGCCTTACACAAAATCCTTGTTTGTCTGTTTCAGCAGACACTAATACTGTTTCCGGAATAGCTTTTTCAGCTAGGAATCAGCCTCCTTACATACCAGCCCCACTTGTTCTTGGAAACGGGCTAACACTAACCACATTGTTGACTGCTGAGAACAGTAGTGGTCTTCTAACACCTACAACTCCCAACACTGCTTTCTTGCCACTTCTTGCATCCCCTGGTCCCGGAGGATTTTATACACCTGGAGTGTTAACTGGTCTAGCTAATCCGACAGGTACTTTTTCATTTCTATCCCCCGTTCCTAACCTATTGGCAAGTGGTAATGCGGAAGCAGCTAATATTTCCATCGGTGGGAGTTTCGCACAGACTTCTGTTACAGCGGATACTATAGTCAAGCAAGAACATATGTGCTTCACTGACACAGTAACAGTTGATGATGGTTTAATCAATACAACACATAAATCCGTTATAAATAATCCTCCTGAATGTGCACCTGATACAACGGTTGTCACTGAAGATGACGTTGGTGATAATGAGTATTTATCTAAATCCACGCTGAAAGGTGCTGGTATCTCAAGGAGGCGCAAATCGACAACTCGTAATAAGAGTCGAATAGTTAGAGGAGAATATGGAGTTCATTCTGAAATAGAAATTCAGGCAGGAATAACATCTAGTATACCTGAAAGAATATCAGAAAAGCCTCACAAATGCACTTCATGTAACAAATGCTTCTCACGATCCGATGAACTTACAAGACATGCAAGAATTCACACTGGTGCTAAACCTTTTAAGTGTGCTGAATGTCAAAGGGAATTTTCGCGTTCAGATCATCTAACTACACACATGAGAACACACACTGGTGAACGACCATTCGTTTGCGATATATGTGGTCGCAGTTTTGCTCGTTCTGATGAACGTAAGCGTCATACAAAAGTGCATCAAAAGAGTAATCAAAAACTTCCTAACTGTGACTTGAAAGTGAATGTAACTAAAAGTCCAATAACTTCGACCTCTGATCCTAAGACAAACTGTGGCGAGAAACGTAGCGTCTCACAAGCGACAAAATGTTACGACACAGCTAAAAATCCTCGTAAACTGAAAATAGATCTGGCAGATAGTTCTACTTTTCAGTCTAATCCTATAAGTGTGGAAAAAGTAAGTGTACTTAACGATGGAATCAGTGTTAATCAACCTGTCCCAGAACAAAGATTACTTCTCGCTACTTGTGATTCTCATCCCGGGCAGCTTACTTTACATGCTTTCCCTAGTGCTACAGGTTTAGGTGGTTCCAGTGTCATATCGCCCCACTCGCAATTAGTCTTTGCAGCTTTGCCTTCTATGTCACTCTCCGCAGTTCCTATTTTGAGTCAAGTTAACACTGAGATTGCAAACACTTTCAATCTTGCCACCGGAACATTTGCTACACAACCTCATGGTCACTTTTTGGCAGTGTCATCGACACCACTGTCGAGCTGTATTTCTAATTCTTCAACTGAAGGTAATATAGTGGTATCGCAGAACCAATCTGTTTCTTCAGTCTCCCCAAGCTTTGCGTTATTATCTACCATCCCATCACAGCATCAAAATGAAATGAGCACAGAATGTGTGCATGGTACTTCCATGAACAATGTGATATCATCGACGTGCATCACAACACCGACCATGCCGAATTGTTACACTATCCGTGCTTCACTTTTTCCTCAACCAGTTCAAACATATCCTTCCGGATTTCACCATTCTCAAACTTCGCCCTATTTCACTGCTATAGCCTGTTCTCCAGACGGCCTGACTGCTAATCAAGCTGGCGCATTTTTCGCTCCTATGATAGCTCCCACTCAGTTACCCGCTAATACGACTGTTTCAGGCACCGATCTCCCTACCAGCTTCCATCCAGCACAAGCTAATCTTCAGCCGGAATTTTTAGCTACAGCTGATGGTGTTTCTCCTACCAGTTTACTTACAGGCACCCCAACATGT
>NW_026137131.1:0-17500 GCF_000699445.3 Schistosoma haematobium
CGGAAAAGTCTATTGGATTTCATCGAATCTCAATCGTCTCCAAAATCCTCTACTGAAAATTATCATTTTCTCATTAATGAGCAGTTTTGAGAAGAAATTTCGGGAGTCCCAATGAAAAGCCGTGATCAATCGAGTCCAATCGTTTCAGCTGTTAGGCAGTTATTTACCTAAGACAATCGAATATGGTAACACTATGTCATGGACTAATTGGAGTTAGACATTTACACCATCCAATACTGGATCAGTGTTCTAGGGGTTAAGTGTTTTCGCGTGAGATCGAATGTCCTAGATGGGTTCGATTTCTATTCGTTGGGTTGTGGATGAGCACTGATGAGTAGTCCCATACTAGAATGAAACGGCCGTTCATTGATTCCAGGTTTTGAATGTCTGTCTAACTTATATTGCCTCATGACTTTAATGAAATGATATAACATATATAGTAATTAGATTTACCGATTTATCATTCATATTTGTACTACTTCCGTTTTCAATACATCATGCGCAGACAATATATGATTGAAGCCATTTGTTATTTATTATTATCTCTTAGAGGTGAATAAAAATTACATGAATTTCTCTGTAAGAAAATTTCTGTGTGTAGAAGCTATAATTAATGGATAAGAGTTCAAAAAAGATTTCCTGTAGTCTAATTATTTTATTTCACAAGTTATTCATTAAGTATATACTACTTAAACTATCAAATAAATATACAACTACTGATGTTTTTTTTAAAAACGTTTGTTTAGTCTTAAACATATGGAATTCTCAATTTTCACTTTAGTTTTGTTAAAAGTGTAAATAAGTTCACTACAGATATGAAAAGAAAAAAATCACTACAAGTATGGTTGAAAGGTAATGAAATTAAATTTCTTGGAAGACGATAAAAAAGTTGGCTAATAAAGTGGCAATTATCCAATCGAGGGGTAAATGGTTTAAACTCTAAAGATTTTGATTATAATGTAGTAACAACAATAATAATTGTTAGTATTATTAATCATAATAACAGTATTGTGACGAGTTTGTGGAATTATAGTTATTATAACAATCGTATTTGCTCATCTACATGAATGGGATGTTAATTTGCCTTAGATGAATATTGACACTAAATTCCCTCTCAGTGTCTATTCTACAGGATATTAACACAACTCAGATCAAGAACACGTGACTAGCCTCACTAAAACGTATGTATATTTCCATACCCAAAACTGACAACAATCATAATTAGGGTAAGAGAATATATAGCTCATTTAGCATCTGTCAGACTATCTACTAGTCTATGTACTAGTGTTAACAATAGCACTGAGATACAAGTAAACACAATTGACAAGTCTCAAATGAAATGAAACGTAAGCACTGGATTTCATTGCTAGTCATAAATAAGATTATCCAGAAATAAATCAATATATGTTATAAGTTCATTTTATTTTCTTCTTGAATTTTAGTTTCACACGGATATCAGGTTAACTGAAGTGAATCAAACATTACTCGGTCGACCATTAATCATTACACATGAAACAAACAGTTTCCCTTTTGATAATTACGGTCGTTATTTATATGAATACATGAATCCTGGGTCATTATTAAATGTATTCTATAGCAAGAGCATAACTAAACGATTAAATACTCGTCGAAATCCATGTACTTCAAAACCAATTAATTTATTAGGTAACAGTTTCGATTATGATCAAGTAAGTTGATCGATTATAAATAAAAGTTGATCATGTTCTACATTTTTCCAACATTAATGTTAACTTTTGTTAAAATTACAAACATTTACAATTTTTAACACACCATAATGGTTTATACAAATGGTGTACGAATAATATTGTGTGGTAATTCCCAATGATGATAGTTTCATATGAGAACTGTAAGCGAACATAATGTTCCTTAAATTAGAAAATCTATCCAGACGTTTAGGCATTTTTATTATAAATTTGAAACTTTTATCGAATCTGTGTAGTAGTTAAATAGCCGGGAATTTAAGATCAACAGCTGAATGGTAGTAGTAGGTGAACGAATGAACGAGACTGAAATTTCATCTCTCCTGAGATGAACATATTCATTCTCCCCTCACTCAGTTTGTTTATTGGTTAAAATATCTCTGAAAAATTAGTTCAGAAAGCAATCTTTTTTCTTTCGTCGAAATATGTACTGAAATTACTATTCGAAATAATTTAAAGTACATACTGAAGAAGGAATAAGAATTCTTTTATAAGTTGTGTCAAATAATAAAAACCCATAGTCTTTTATTTGTTCTTAATGCAACTGGACAGAATAAAGATGTTTATTTATTAGTTGTTTGTTAGGTAGCTGGCATGGTTATGTTTGACACGCTCATAGGAGATTGCAATGAAATATGCACGTAGATTATCCGAGGCCCAAAGGACTTATATGGTGATATCACAGTGACTATTATCTACAATGAAACCCAAGATTCAGCGATTTTATTGTCATTATGTGTCATCTTTCATTCCATCTCAGTTTGACTTTATGGTGGATAATGTTATTAATGTTACAGTATTGATCTAGATTCTGAAGTTTCATCAAATAAATACTTGAAAATGAGAAATCGCTGGCAGAACTATTTATTCGCACATAAACTCATCAGACGAATGGTGTCATATTGCCATATAAGTGATTACTTTCATAAGGCTTAGCTTAAATTTAAACATGAGGAATCGATTGAGGATTTAGTCATACGTGCAATCCATGTCAAGCTTATCTACAAAGCTAAATATCTCATTTATTTTTGAGAAGAAAAATACTTATAAATTTCATTGGTTGTTCTAAATCAAGGAAATTCTCAAAGACCATTAACTACTATGGTTTTAGAGTCAGCTATTTCAATAGAATAGAACGATTAACGTCGATAAACTTAATCCAAATAGTCTTAAAATTCTTTTCTGAGCAAATATAGATTTTTTCAAAAAAAATTGCATTAAAGATAGTTCCTATTTCAATTTTTAGATAAAGCAAATAACTTTTAACATTTTTTAAAACCTTTTTTATAATGATTCTTTCCCATTTTGTTCAGTTGCTATCCAATCGATGCTTTATGCATATAACTTCTCATATGAAATTAAATTTACTTCCGTATATTTCTAATTCATTAGGCTGATTTATCACAGAGCAGAGAAAAACGTTTTTTAGTGGTAGAATCACAGAGTTGATAATTTTTTATCATGGGATTTTCAGTATGGATTGCAATTTGGTTTATTTAAGTGTAAAACACGATGGACTAGGTTGGTTAAGACACGTGATAAGTTGTAACCATGGCGATTCTGGTTAACAAACGTTTTAGTTCGAAGAAGCGGGCAACTAAACTATGAAATGGTATCTATCGACAGATCAGTAACTTGTAAACTGAGACGCGTTGACGGGTGCAAACTTCTGATTGATGTGATCGAAATAGTTATAATGTACATTTGAAGATTTTCGATGACATAGTCATATCTTCCTATGCTGTGTATACTGTTAAAGATTCACAAAAAATCTCTATCTAGAGAAATTCAGTATACATACCTTTATTTTGTTTAACGCTTATAAATCCACATTTTATCCTATTCACAATAGTAATAAAATCAATATAATAAGCTTTGAGATAAGTGAAATGATGTCCTGAGCATACCATCTGTATCTCCCTCTTTTCTAAACTTCCAGTACTGAGAGATTATTGAATAATTGTATTTATGCATCAATCCAACTAAGATCCATATTTATTTTTTTGTAAAATAAGATAACACTTCGGTCTTGTCAAATTTATTGTTAAGGTGTTTTGTTTATTTTCAATCTGAACATACAACTTACAGTCTCTTTCTACTTATGTTATGTAATAATTTTTGATCGATTGGTACAACACTCTATGAGATAGGAAATCATCACATATAGTGCTTAGAATATTCATCCTGTATAGTAAATTTATTCCACTTTGCACTGGCTTAATTTTTATATCACACACTAAATAATCACTAATTAAATAAATCAAAGTCAAAAATTAACATTCGCCAGTTAAAGTGCGAAATATATATCTCGCTATTCTGTTTTTTTTTTTTAAATTGAAACATTTGTGATCTCGATTTACTGTTTTTTATAATTTTGTTTAATCATTTATCGATGTTCTTTAGATCACATGTCAGTGGCATACGGTTTGTGCACGATACAACAAAGAATGTAATTGTACATGCCCTTTGGAATTACTTCGTCTTCGATTGGATCGTGAAATCAAAAGTAGAGCTTCGAATAAGTCATTCTTTTTGAACACCGATCATAACCGTCAACAGTATCGATCTAAAAATTATTGTCCACCTAATTGTCAACTTGACTATCGTATAGCCTTTGTGAATAACTCTATATGTCCATTGGCATGTCGTACAGTAACTTATAAAAAGTTAAATGAAGTTCTAGACAATATTACAGATCGTTCAGTTGTACAATTAGAATTAATTCAAGCAGAAGGTTTAACTGAACTGACTGAGGAAGCGTTGTATTCATTGCCTAAATTATTTAGTGAAATAGGTGGATTAAGTTCATTCTGTTTTGGATTTAGCTGTATTCTGTTTTTCGAATTATTGGAATTAGCCTTTTGGTTAAGATGTACTTATCGTTCACAATTTCTTGAACGTGTAACAAAGATGTTAGGACAACACATGGAAATTATTGAAGAACCTAATGACAAGACTTTCAAAAATCTTCAAAATACAACTAATAAACTATCATTTACAGAAAATGTTTGGCAAGTACAAGATAAACGATGTAATAAACTACATAACAAAAACACTAGCTCACAGGTGCAAAAACAAAGAAAAGATGAGTCATTTCGTTCAGTTACTTCAGTATCAAAATGGACTTCACATGACAAACTAAAAGGAAAATCATATAAATGTTCATTAATATGTATACCAACCCGGTTGAAATCTCGCACATCAAATCGTATTGAATTAAACCCATTAAAAATGTATAAAGTTGATGGTACACGCTTAAGTGAATATCCTAAAGATCAAGATAGTCCATTAATCGGTTTAAAATCGCACAAAACTTTTCTTTCAGAAGAACCTACATTGGAAATACATCGAAGTTCTTCTAAATATGTTCAATATCCAATGAATTTATCTGCCTTCAATGATAAAGTTCAGATTTTAACAGTTCCGGTTATTTTAAATAATCATCTATTTCAAGTTGCTATAGACTACGAGATAGCTTTATAAAAATGGTTATATGAATATAGTTATTTATACATTTTCATTTTATGACATTATTATTTTATTTTTGAAACAAATATCCAAACTATCATCAATTTATAATGTACTGAAGATCATAAATTAAACATTTCTTTGAATAAATCTTCATTATGAAATGAATACTTTCCAAATTCAAATACACTTCATAAATAATTAGCTTATTAAAATAAAGAATTTGTTAGATGATGTATAAAATTTTCATATATTGAACTTATTGAGTGTAAATTTATAGATTAAAAGAAAGTATATGTGTATTGAAACTGTATATGAAATATGATATATAGATATTCTTCTTTATTCCCTTACTTTCAATCAATTCTAGTTGCTAAGATTCATAAAGGTATATATTACTAACAATACATGAGTTAACTTGTAGATGTCATGACTAGTTATTTGTCAGCCTAACTAGGCCATTTAATTGTAAGAATCTAATTTACTAAGCCTCATAAATGATATTCCTCTTCAAATGTTTTCCCCAACATATATTTGTTCACATAATTAAAATAACCCATAGTGTCATTGAATAAGAAAAAGAGAATTCAGCAAAGTTTGTCCAATCAGCTTTTCAGAAAATCGATTCTGGTATTCGCCATGGCAAGCTTGACAGAAAAACTAAGAAACCCACTGAGTTTCTTTACTGTCACAGGATCCTTGCAGCTCTTCAGATAATTAAAATAACCCATAGTGTTATTGAATAAGAAAAAGAGAATTCCCTTTTTCATATATTTGTTCTATAAATATGAACCTTTAAACGTTCAGTTAATACTATTTAGTTAAATCATGAGGTATTTCAAAACTAAATCATCTAGGCAAATAAATTTACACTTTTAATGGATCATATCATGGAACATTAAACAATTGTCCTAATATTCATTTTTACGACCCTACCAATATATGTATTCAGAATTGATTTAAACACTCTCATTCTATTTAATACTAATTATGAAATTAATCTTCTTAATTTTCTAGGTTGATCTATATTATACAACACGTAGTTTATTCAGTCAGTAGACTGTTCAAGGTCATTAAACATATTAGGTGATGATTTCGAATCCTCACTGTTGGCTTGATTTGTTTATGCTATATTCAGCAATTGAATAAATTTATGTCATCATTCATTTTAATGAAGGGATTACTAACTACAGATTTATGTAGATTTAAATTATACATTATTATTTTATAAATTAGATTTGCTTCGAAAAGTCCCGGAAATTTTGTTTGATGTATTCTGTGATGAACCATATCAAGAAACAATTTATCACTTTTACTTACTTGCTTACGCCTGTTACTTCCAATGGAGCATAGGCCGCCGACCAGCATTCTCCAACTCACTCTGTCCTGGGCCTTCTTTTCTAATTCCATCCAATTTTTGTTCATTCTTCTCATGTCTATTTCCATTTCCCTGCATAATGTGTTCTTTGGTCTTCCTCTTTTCCTTTGGCCTTGAGGATCCCATGTGAGGGCTTGTCTTGTGACACAGTTGGGTGCTTTCCTCAATGTATGTCTTATCCACTTCCAGCGCTTCTTCCTCCGCTGAAATCTGGTTTGTTCTCTCCCACAGTACGTTGTTGCTAATAGTGTCCGGCAAACGGATCTGAAGTATTTTGCGTAGACAACTGTTAATAAACACCTGTATTTTCTGGATGATTGCTTTCGTAGTTCTCCAGGTTTCCGCCCCATACAGTAGAACTGTCTTGACATTTGTATTGAAAATCCTGATCTTGGTGTTGGTTGACAGTTGTTTTGAGTTCCAGATGTTCTTCAGTAGCAAATATGCTGCTCTTGCTTTACCGATCCGCGCCTTCACATCTGCATCAGATCCACCATGTTCATCAATGATGCTGCTCAAATATATAAAAGTTTTTACATCTTCCAAATCTTCCCCGTCAATTGTGATTGGATTGGTGCATGCTGTGTTGTATCAGAGAACCGTGCTTTTCCTTTGTGTATATTGAGAACTACTGCTGTTGAGGCTGCTGCTACACTGGTCGTCTTCTCCTGCATTTGTTGTTGCGTTTGGGATAGAAGGGCCAGATCATCTGCGAAGTCTAGACCGTCCAGCTGCATCCTAGATGTCCGTTGTATCCCGTGCTTCCCTTCAGATGTTGACGTCTTCATGATCCAGTCGATCACCAGGAGAAAGAGAAAGGGTGAGAGTAAGCAACCTTGACTAACACCGGTCTTCACTTCGAACGACTTTGTCAACTGTCCTCCATGCACGATTTTGCAGTGTAATCCATCATATGAATTTTGTATGATATTGACTATCTTCTGAGGCACGCCTTAGTGTTGAAGAAGTTTACATAGTGTTGTTCTGTCCACGCTATCAAATGCCTTTTCGTAGTCAATGAAGTTGATGTAGAGTGATGAATTCCATCCAATTGATTGTTTCACAATGATCCGTAGAGTTGCGATTTGGTCTGTACACGATCTATCCTTACGGAATCCTGCCTGTTGGTTACGAAGTTGGGCGTCTACGCAGTCCTTCATCCTGTTTAACAATACCCTGTTGAAGACTTTTCCCGGTATTGAGAGAAGAGTGTTGCCCCTGTAGTTATCACAGTTGCTGAGATCGCCTTTCTTCGGTATTTTGATAAGAAGTCCTTCTTTCCAGTCTTTTGGTACTTGTTCTTCATCCCAAACCTTATTGAAGAGAATGTGGAGTATCCTTGCAGTTACTGCTACGTCAGCTTTTAGTGCCTCTGCTGGAATATTGTCTGGTCCTGCTGCTTTGTCACTCTTGATTTGCCTGATGCCCATGCTGATCTCTTCAATTGTTGGTGGGCCAACATCGATTGGGAGGTCCGTGGGTGTTGCTTCGATGTTGGATAGGTTCAGTGGGGCTGGTCGATTTAAGAGTTCTTTGAAGTGTTCTACCCACCTGTTTCGTTGCTATTCAGTGTTGGTGATTACCTCGCCTTCCTTGCTTTTCACTGATCGTTCTGGTTTGCAGCGATTTCCAGAGAGTTTCTTTGTTATGTCATACAGTTGTCTCATGTTTCCTTCTCTTGCAGCCTTTTCCGCCGTCATTGTTAGATCTTCCACATATTTACGTTTGTCGGTTCCGATGCTCCGCTATTTATCACTTTTAGTATCAATATATCATGAAGAAATGTGAATGATCCATGATTACTCCCAAACTAGTTTTACATATTCACATAAAACATCAATTATATTTGACAATTTAACAAGTTCGTAGCTTATGTAGTGATGCTTACCTTTGACTGATAGATTTACATCAATGATCTTCATGTAGCAGATGAAATTTATATTCTACATAAGGTTATGAGTAAAAAAATATGTCAAACTACTATTAAGAAGGAAGAAATAGGTCATTATGTAAATTAAATTATTTGTTATTCGACAAACCCCAAGTGTGAAATATATAATAATTTACATTTAGTGGACTGTCTCTAGTGTACTGTTTACGATATTGAACGCCTAGGAAAAATTGATTTTTATGGTACATAGTATTTTATGTTTAATAGATCACTTTGTTAAGTTGTTTACACTATAGGTTTCATTCTGCTTACTGCAATCCTTTAGTTTATCGTCTTTAATGATAAAATTTCTCAAATGTAAATTATTATAATACGATGAACCTATTGAATATTTTCAATCATGATATCTGAAGTATTCGTGTTTGGACAAAACCAGAGAAAAAAACACTTTACTGAATAAATCCAAACAGATAATTGAATAATAACAGAATGCCCTAATAAACTTATTTTTTCTATTTCAACAACGTACAGACCAGGCCTTTTAGAGTATAGGATCCATACTCAATAATCAAGATTACATCATTGATGAACAAGGAGGATCAAATGCAGACGTAAAGGCGGGGATCGGCAAAGCAAGGGCCGCATTCCTACAATTGAAGAACATATGGAACTCAAAACAACTTTCAACCAATATCAAAGTGAGAATCTTCAATACGAACGTCAAGGCAATTCTACTGTATGGAGCTGAAACTTGGAGAACTACAACAACCACAATCAAGAAAGTACAAGTATTTATAAATAGCTGTCTACGCAAGATACTCAACATCCATTGGCCGGATACCATCAGCAATAGCCTTCTGGGGAGAGAACAAACCAACTTCCAGCTGAAGAGGAAATTAGGAAAAGACGATGGAAATGGATAGGACATACATTACGCAAATCGTCAAACTGCATCACGAGGCAAGCTCTAACTTGGAATCCTGAAGAGAAGCGGAAAAGAGGAAGGCCAAAGAACACATTACGTCGGATAATAGAAGCAGATATGAAAAGGATGAATTACAACTGGAAGGAGCTGGAAAGGATTGCCCAGGACAGGGTTGGATGGAGAATGCTGGTGAGCGACCTATGCTCCTCCGCGAGAAGTAACGGGCTCATGTAAGTAAGTAATCGAGATTAATTAATTACTAGTTAGTTGAACCTGGTAACTGAGACATTATTTCTATATATATAACTTAATATTTTCTGTTTATTTAATTTTCCTAAACAGTAGAAAATTTTTTTTACAAATTTTCACATTTTATTGGATAATAGCTCTACATAAGTAAACACAAAGAAAACTATGCATCATTTTCAAGGTTCACTTTATTATGATTTAGACCCACCATTAGTCTACGTGACATTTAATTCATTTTTGTTGAAGTTTTTAATGCTTATAATAAATAACGGACTTGAAATGTTCCAAATTAAACATTGACGTCTATTATGATGCAAGCCAACACTTTGACGATGTTATTTTGTTATATTTAATCCAAAGTGAAACAATCAATTTTACTTCGTCTAATGTACTAACTCATGTTTCGTTAGAAGATTTGAAGATACTAGTTTTAATTTCAAGAAATTGAAGGTGAACTGACAATGGGCAAGGAATTCATATTATGATTCTGACCGTATTTCCATCTACTTCATGTCATTTGGTAGGTAGAAATGAAGTAGCTGAACTACCTTAACCAACATTTAAAACAGTAGGAACAGTATTTATTCGTAGTACGATTTTTGATAAAATAAATATCAATAAAACTACAATGGATAAACAGTTTAAAAATGAATATGAATCTTAGTAAGTGAACCATAAGCGTTTTTACCACTTTTACTACGTTTTCACAACGATCAGCTATGACAAGAAAATTATCTGAAGCTATATGTAATAATGCATTTCACCTCGAAATCAAAGACGCCTCATTTGAAATATGATCGGTTTGTTTACCTAGTTTAATTTGACGATTAGATAACACACTAGTGGTAAACACACAATATATGTTTATTTCACTTGGCTTAGTATTATTAGTCACAGTTTGGAAATTGCACTAGCTCATTATTGTATTTTTTGACTAGGAAACCCATGTACCTAAGTGAGTGTACTTAATAAAATAGGAATTTTCTACGGATTATGAGATGCTTTAAACTAATAAACAGTGCTAAAGAAACAACTATCGTCAGTTTTTTGGCGTTAAATGAGTTGTTTAAATGTGTTTTTCCTGTATGCATCCAACGCAGACATTTTACACTCCACTGACTATTTATTTAGCAATTAAACCTTCGTATATGTCTACAGCAGGCATTTATATGTTTCTAGAGGAAGTGAAACTGAATACTACTATGAACATGAAATTTCATCTGGAAGAAATACCAAACAAACAGTATTTAGAAACTGTGAGAGGTGCTAACTGTACATTCATTCATCGGGCATCTTGAGAAGGATAATTAGCAAAGTGTGTAAATGATTTATCTTGAATATGACTCAAGCCGAAAAAGACTAGCTCTTGCTATATCCAGAATAGCAATTTGGCTTCTGGAAATGTTAGTTGACTACGAATAATTTTTCCCGAACAAAGCTAACACAAAATAATCACTATTTATGAGAGCGCTTATTTTTTCTTTGGCTGGAAACAGATTCTCTTTTGTTTCTAAATGTTACATATCTCTTAAACAAAAATTCAAGATGACCTGAGTACGGCAGTACTTGATAGCACTGGGATATGAATCTCTTCAACGAAATGACTTTAGGGCACACGAAGAATAAGACGATAATGGCTAGATTGAAAAACATATTTGGTTCGTGTGCAGAAGTAATGTAACGTGTGAGTTTCAAACTGGCTTGTAAAAGTAAGGGTTGCGTTTTACGGCAGGTTGAATCGTGATTTGGTAAATGTACTTGATTAAGTGCATCATCTAGTTAGCATCCGGTGAAATGGATAAATTCAGGATCAATATTAGGGAGTTACAAAAAGTATTTACACTATAATCATGAATCGATCTAAGTTAAACAGACATTCGAAACCTGGAATTAATGAACGGCCGTTTCATTCTAGTATGGGACTACTCATCAGTGCTCATCCACAACCCAACGAATAGAAATCGAACCCATCTAGGACATTCGATCTCACGCGAAAACACTTAACCCCTAGAACACTGATCCAGTATTGGATGGTGTAAATGTCTAACTCCAATTAGTCCATGACATAGTGTTACCATATTCGATTGTCTTAGGTAAATAACTGCCTAACAGCTGAAACGATTGGACTCGATTGATCACGGCTTTTGACTGAAACTCCAAACATTTCTTCATCAAACTGGTCACTATTAAATTTTTTTATTTTAGAAAATTATTTACACTTTTACTGTACCGGTTTACTGTTAGGCATACTCAACATTCTTAAAGATTTCGAATTTCACTCACACTACATACTAATAGATGTGTCGCTTGTATGACAGGTTGTCTAGATTTTTAGGTTCAAGTTTATATGAAATTCACCAAAATTGTTTACATACTATTAGGCTTCTTCCACAATCTAATAACCTTATGTGTAGGATTCAGAAACTGAATTCTCTATCACATTTTATCGCAGGTTTCTAATGTGTCAAAAACAGTAAACTTTTGTGTGAAATAGGCTGAGACGGTTGTCAACAGGCAAAACTATTGGGGGTTTGGGATAAATAAATCAAACTTCTCTAACCGGTAACTTATTCACCACGTTATCAGAGTTTTTAAGAGCGATTAACGTGGATTATTGTTTAATGTGAGGAAAGCGCTTTTCGGTATAAAGTTACAGAGATGATTATGATTGTTTTACATAGATCTAATCAAAAATCCCATAACTTGAAATGCACACTTTATTTTTCAAGCATTCCCTTCAAGATATCTAATCTCTAGGCTCATTATGAAGACCCTGTTAACTCGAAATCATATGTCTGCTATTGACGTTCATGACTATTAATTTTTCTGGACATGGAGAGAGAAACAGCTGAGCTGTGACGGATTACGAAGATTTTCCGGAACGTGCGTCAACGAATACATTTTAGTTTTGTCAGCGCCAACGTATGTTTAAACTGCACCGTAATGCACTTCCATTTCACGTATGATACCGAAATAAACATTATTCACTTTGTTGTCTAACCTAAGGTCTTACACAAAGTTTAAAAATAGCTCTAAAGGTCGACAAAACGTCAGAGCTACTGTCTATTAGGCACCTGGAGAGCTACATTTATGCACAGCTGAAATTCTTCTATCAAGTTCCCGAAGCCTGGCGATGTTCAACCATCATAGGTATGACGAAGTTCCGATGTCGTTCGATTAGTAGTTCCCTTTACCAAGGATTAAACTAGGATGATAGATGTCCCTTACATCAATAACGCTACGTCGAATTCATACTACTCAACGACTCTCAAGTCTAGTCCATACTAGTCCAATGTTCAGGCTATACTGCTTCTTAAAACCATAAATACTCTCACTGGAAGTTTCTGTCCTATCTGCCAGATTACAGAGAGGCAGTGGGCTAAACGTATATTCATGTTGAAGAGAATAGTGACACAGAGTCTGCTATATACATTCAACTACATTAAATACCAATACAGCAAATTACTGATACGCATATATGACTCTTAACTTTGTAAGAAACATTTCTAGGGTAACAGCCGGTCCCAAGTCCGGATGAAGGGAGGTCGGGCATTACGTTAGCAATTTATTCTTGAACACGATCATAATTCATTAACCCATAGCAAAACATCCTAATTTTACAGGCCGTGTACTATTAAAGAATCCCGATCTAGGACCGTCAACGTGCAACCTATTTCATGATGTTGTGTAAACGCTTGTTGTCACTTACCTTAGAATTCTTTAGCTAGGATTGGTAGATTATTCCATCAAGTTTCGTTTTCCAAGAGCACGGTTTATGTAATGCCTTATGAAGCAACCAACCATCCTCACCTCACTGTATTTTTCTTTAAACTTCCTTATATCAGTAATCAGTTTGGAACTATCGTCTACAAGGCAACAACAAGATTCCAGAAAATTTGTTTCTATAGCTCCTCTGATTCGGTGAAGAAAAGGAGCTGTTAAGGAAGCAGAATCACCAGATGTTTTGTTCCGTATACCTACTAAATAAGAATCACAAGTATCTTTCACACGCCACTTTAAAACAACATGAGACCTGATCTACGAAACATGACTTCCAGGGTTCTAAGGGAAGTAAACCTAAAGAACATGATCACACCATTCAACATGTCAAATCTTTCATCATGAAACGCTTGAACGTCGTCAAATCAAAGTCCGCTGTCAATGATACCATTACTTACTTACACCTGTTACTCCTCGTGAAGGAGCATAGGTCGCTCACCAGCATTCTCCATCCAACCCTGTCCTGGGCAATCCTTTCCAGCTCCTTCCAGTTGTAATTCATCCTTTTCATATCTGCTTCTATTATCCGACGTAATGTGTTCTTTGGCCTTCCTCTTTTCCGCTTCTCTTCAGGATTCCAAGTTAGAGCTTGCCTCGTGATGCAGTTTGACGATTTGCGTAATGTATGTCCTATCCATTTCCATCGTCTTTTCCTAATTTCCTCTTCAGCTGGAAGTTGGTTTGTTCTCTCCCACAGAAGGCTATTGCTGATGGTATCCGGCCAATGGATGTTGAGTATCTTGCGTAGACAGCTATTTATAAATACTTGTACTTTCTTGATTGTGGTTGTTGTAGTTCTCCAAGTTTCAGCTCCATACAGTAGAATTGCCTTGACGTTCGTATTGAAGATTCTCACTTTGATATTGGTTGAAAGTTGTTTTGAGTTCCATATGTTCTTCAATTGTAGGAATGCGGCCCTTGCTTTGCCAATCCTCGCCTTTACGTCTGCATCTGAACCTCCATGTCTATCGACGATGCTTCCCAGATATGTGAAGGATTCTACATCTTCCAGAGTTTCGCCATCAAGGGTGATTGGATTGCTGTTCTCCGCTTTGAATTTGAGGACCTTGGGTTTCCCTTTGTGTATGCTGAGGCCTACTGATGCAGAGACTGCTGCTACATTGGCTGTCTTTATCTGAATCTGTTCACGTGTACGTGATAGGAGGGCTAGGTCATCTGCGAAGTCCAGATCGTCTAATTGGTTCTGAGCTGTCCATTGTATTCCGTGTTTTCCTTCAGATGTCGAGGTCTTCATAATCCAGTCGACCACCAGAAGAAAGAGGAAGGGAGAGAGTAAACAGCCTTGTCTGACTCCGGTCCTTACTTGGAATGCATCTGTCAGCTGTCCTCCATGCACTACTTTGCACTGTAGTCCGTCGTATGAGTTCCGGATAATATTGACAATCTTCTCAGGAACTCCGTAGTGTCGAAGAAGTTTCCATAATGTCCTCCTATCTACACTGTCGAATGCCTTTTCATAATCAATGAAGTTGATGTATAGTGACGAGTTCCACTCAACTGATTGTTCGACGATGATCCGTAGTGTTGCAATTTGGTCTGTGCACGACCGATCCTTTCGGAATCCAGCTTGTTGATCTCGAAGTTGGGCATCTACTGCATCCTTCATCCGGTTCAGCAACACCCTGTTGAAGACTTTCCCTGGTATTGACAGTAGTGTAATGCCTCTGTAGTTTTCACATTTGCTCAGATCTCCTTTCTTTGGAATCTTGATGAGGTGTCCTTCTTTCCAGTCCATTGGCACTTGTTCCTCCTCCCAAATCTTTTTGAATAGAGGGTAAAGCATGCTTGTGGTTACTTCGACGTCTGATTTCAGTGCTTCAGTTTGGTATGTTGTCGGGTCCTGCTGCTTTCCCGTTCTTGATTTGTCTGACGGCCATTCTAATTTCTTCCGTCGTTGGTGGGTTGACATCTATAGGAAGATCTGTGTGTGCTGCTTCGATGTTCGGTGGATTCATTGGAGCCGGCCTATTCAGGAGTTCCTCGAAGTATTCTACCCATCTGTTTCGCTGTTGTTGAATTTCAGTGATTGGCTTGCCTTCTTTGTCTTTGACCGGCCTCTCTGGTTTACTGTATTTCCCTGATAGTTTCTTCGTTGTATCGTAGAGCTGTTTCATATTTCCTTCTCTAGCAGCTTTTCTGCCGTCGTTGCTAATTCTTCCACGTATTTCTTCCTGTCGGCTCTAATGCTCCTCTTCACTTGCTTGTTTGCTTCTATGTATTCAGCTTGTGCTTGGACTTTCTCTGCTCGTGTTCGGCTGTTGTTAATTGCTGTCTTCTTGTTCTTCCTTTCTTTGATCTTGTCCAGTGTTTCTATAGAGATCCATTCCTTATGATGGTGTTTCTTTAGGCCCAGAACCTCTTGACACGTTGAAGTCAATGTTTCTTTGATGCCTTTCCAGTTGTCCTCCATGGTAGTTTCTTCTTCCTTCAGTAGATCTTGAAAGGCTTGGAATCTGTTGTTGAGAGCTATCTTGAATTCATTGAGTTTGTCAGTATCTCGAAGGAAGGCTGTATTGAACCTTTGTATTGCTGTTTGTCCACTTGTCCAGTTCTTTTTTTAGCTTCAGTTTTAAATTGGCTACAACTAGGTGGTGATCTGAAGCTACGTCAGCTCCTCTCCTGGTTCTCACATCTTCCATTGTCCTTCGGAATTTTTTTTGATGCAAATATGGTCTATCTGGTTCTCTGTAGTGTGGTCCGGTGAGATCCATGTAGCCTTGTGTATACGTTTGTGTGGAAATATTGTGCCTCCTATGACTAATTTGTTGAATGCACACAAATTTGCAAATCTTTCTCCATTTTCGTTCCTCTCTCCCAGTCCATGTCGTCCCATAATATCTTCATATCCAGTGTTGTCTATTCCGACCTTGGCATTTAGATCTCCCATCAGAATGGTGAGGTCCTTTCTTGGACATTTCTCTATGATTGACTGCAGCCGCTCGTAGAATTGATCTTTAATGTCGTCGTTGCTATCATTGGTGGGTGCATAACATTGGATAATATTCATTAAGATCCCCTCCTTCTTTGTTTTGAATGATGCTTTGATGATTCTGGATCCGTGGGATTCCCATCCTACAAGTGCATTTCGTGCTACTTTGGACAGCATTAGAGCAACTCCCTGTGTGTGTGGAGCATTTTCCTCTTCGTGACCGGAGTATAGCAGCATCTCTCCCGTAGCTAGCCTTTTCTGTCCAGCTTGGGTCCAGTGGGTTTCGCTGATTCCCAGTACTGCCAAGTTGTATCTCCTCATTTCCGTTGCTATTTGGCTGGTCTTCCCGGTTTCCCACATTGTTCTAACGTTCCATGTACCTATAAAAATTTTTGCTCTGGTTGTTAGAAGGGGCATCGGCCTCGTGGCTTCCGAAGGAATTCGGCTTTCACCATGAAGCGTCATAATTCTTCTAAATGAAGACCTTCTAACTCTCAGGGCAGAGTTAAAATGGTTTGAATTATTTTTTCTGGTAAGCGTTTTTTTAGCGAGTTAGTTTTCTACGGGATGGGGACGCTAACCCCATGCCCAACCCTCCTCCTTTACCCGGGCTTGGGACCGGCAGTAACTCTAGAAGAGCTACAGGCGGAGTTCAATGATACCATTGGTAAGCCATTATAGTCAAGGGGTTTTCTCTGGAATTATTATTTGTTACCCTCTCACATTATTTTGCATGTGATGAATTGTTCACTGACAATTCTTGAGTAAAACATGATGTGAGGTCGTATTTTTAAAAGTACCAAGTCTTCCTTGGATGTTTTGTAAAAGTGAGGTTGAAATAATCAGTCTGAGTTATCATAGCCAAGCTTATATCATTAAAGTTAGTTGCATAGACGTTTATGTCGAGCCCTTCGCTATCCATTTGCCTAACGATCAACTATGGGGTGTGACAGAAAACCATATGTTCGTTTCAAATAATTTCATCAATATTATTTTTTGAGGTAAGAGAATTATGATGCCACGATTGCACTTTGATTACCGTCATATCTAGAGTCCGCTGTTACACTGGATGACCTAGATGGTTGAGACGAAGCGAAATATGCTAGTCTGGAGAGTGTCGTAACACGATTAGTGCGTA
>NW_026137132.1:0-10159 GCF_000699445.3 Schistosoma haematobium
AAGATGAACACTAAATTCACAGAAATAGTTACTTCAATGGTAGTAATATATAAAAGAAAGATTTTATATAATTATATGATACAGGGAGAAAGAATCAGTTCGTAGAAAGAAAGGTATAAAGCAATTTTAATCCCACGGTTTAAGGGAAGACAAAGAGTGTATACACCCACGCCTTTGTGATCGATTCTGAGCCATGTCATCCAGAGTCTCCAACCATTGGTTACGAGATCTGGGTGACTATTAAGCCAATGATCATTTCAAAACTGTTTACCCTAAATAGAAACCATATTTAAGGCGCTGAATTTTGTAATGACTGAGATCTTGCAATCGGTTCAAGCAGAAGAAATATTAACAGCATCACATAAACTATCATTATCTTGTGTTGTGATGATGACTACTGTCATAGTTCTTCCTAGTATCAGTCAAAATAATTAATTAATAGCAGTAGTTATAATAAAATCAACTAGCTAGTGATAATAAAACAATATTTGTGATAAATGAAAAAACAGTCCATTCCCTGAACGATCATAAACAAACTTAGATGATTAAGTATAGCTTTTTCTTTCTTTTAACGCTAGAAACAATCTTACCATTAGTAACCCTAATAATACCACCTACAAGTTATAAAACTATTATTACAAATCACAACACAACGTACACCTTAAACATTAGTCTGATAGCCTCTTTTCTTTCACGATCAACAAACCAGTTTACAACATGTTTGCACCGTAAAGGAGGTTGTTGATCATCATTAGCTGGACAAAGAAGTTTGAAGAAACGGTGATAATTACTCAACGACCAGGCTGACCGGAGTTTTAAAGCAAATGAAACACATGGATTAGTTTTGTGAGTTGGACGTAAACCAGCCATGATAGTATTGATACCTAGTGAAATAAAGAAAGATTTGGTCATATTCCAATTCAGTAATACAAGTAAGACATTCAAATAATGAGGTGAAAGACATGAATGGATCTCCAACAGATAAATCATTTTAGCAGCTAGTGCTAGCAGGTGAAAGCCGTACAAATACGGTATTTTGCTAGACTTATTCACATTATGTGCTTCTTTAGTTTAACGAGTGTCACAAATCAACTGTCTTACATTCTGGTACTATGAATCTTCACATTTTCAGTTAGAAATGACAAACTGATCTTACATCTAAATCATATTCACATCAGTGAAGCTACTGAATGTTGTAGACGGAAAAGAAAGAGATCATAGGGAGCCAATTTCCAGATGCACACAACTACTGATATTTGACTCACGATACAATAAATGAAAAGAGAAGTACCATTAGAAGTCTGCAGTCAAAGGCTAAATAATAACACCATCTCCATGGGGCTATAGTTTATTGGGTTAACGACTAAAAGTGAATCAGTGATCGCACGTTCACTCTATCTAACGTAGTTTTATTGGTCAAGTAATATATCCAATACAGATAATGAACACCTCTTTCCACTCCTGAGTCAGTAGATATTAATAAAAAAACAACCAACTGATCGCACAGAAAGAAAATATTAAGAATGATGTTAATTTAGGGACAATCAGACACCTGGTCAATCAGGATAAAGAACCTATAAGAAGTAGTTTTTAAAAGAAAATATCCTTGATGACTTTCAAACTTAAAATGGAAATAGCTACTGAGGCTACTAATAAGATGCCACGAAACGCGGAGCCTCTGAAAGTGAAAATCTAAGCTCAAGTAGGATAATAAAGTAATTTTCGGAGTGCGATTAACTTACCTAAAATATCGAGAGTGAAGATGTAATAAAGAAGTCTGTAGGCAGTAAATTCTAGCAGTCTACTAACACCTAAGCCTTCTTTATGGAGACGAAGCAACTGACTTTGACATTGATGAAATTCTTCAAAATCACCAGCTTCTAAGGCTACATCTGCATGTGCTTCATAAACTGATACTGCAAAATCATCTTCGATACCTTGTACCTAAAATGATTTAACAATATGTTGGAAATTCATTAAAAAACACTACATAAAACACGTTTCCTACGTAAGACAGTAACGACGAAGCGGAGTCTTTAATTGTAAAAACACTTATCTATCAAACATTAGGTCACAGATTTTAACATCATCACTCTGAGTTTCGTTTAGGAAGCTGAGTATTGTCGCTAACTCACATGAATAAAGTGTGATTGGAACCACTACCAGGAACCGCTTCTTGTCGCTAAGTCACATGAATAAAGTGTGATTGGAAAACAACTACACAAAAACCTACTTTTTAAAGGTCAAATAGAATGAAATCTAGATATTTTTTGTATAGTAATAACGTACAGCAATACATCCAATAAATGACTAAAAACATTAGGCGACATGGATAAATGTAATATGAAAGCTTGGGTACAACCTAATCTTCCCTCTCAATATGTTCAATAGCTTATATTTAAAGACATTGATGAAAAAATAAGAAGTGATAATCAATCTCGTCATAAAATTCAGTGAGTTAGCTATTTTTAACTATGATCAAGAAAATAGATGGATAAATCTAGAGCACATAAATGGTAATAATCTGTCAAGTTTCAAACGAACCAACTGACAATGATGAAGAAACAAAATCTCATTCACCCTCATGTTATCGTAAAATTTGTTTATTAAATTAACTATTCAGATAAACGAAGTTGTTGGTTTATTTGCTTATAACATAAGCTTAAGATACTAAAACATACAGGTTCTTAGGAATCATCTAACATCGAATGCGTGCAAAAACACAAGGAACTTTCTCTCATATGCACACAATGTTGTTCAGAAAGTCATGCATTATAACACCGACTGTATCCAATAAATAAATTATTTATGTACTGTGTGTTATCCAAAGCATCGTGTAGGGATAAATGGATGCCAGAGGCAAACTGAGTCGCCTCAATCCAGATAGATATCAGAAGACTGGATGAGAGCGGACATGTCTTAGTTTTTGTGATAAATTAGAATATAGTAGTTACTTCCAATTACTTTGGACTTCAGTCCCTTTAATATGATAACAATAAACGCAATGTAACAACAGTACGACTTACAGTTAAGTCTTGACGTATACTTTTGAACTGCTCACACACCCAGTGATAATCGGTATTTGAACGCCACTTTTCTTTGACGTGCTCCAAAGAAAGCTTTAAAATTGCTAAGGGTCGCACTTCTGTAGGATCTGGGGCCTGAAAGTAATGGAGAAAGTCATCTTACAACCAGTGAATTACTATAAAATTGATTTACCGGAAGAATCAATGACTACAAATACGGTAAGTCAGTTGCTCACTCAAGTGTGCATACGCATATGTTGAGAGTTGACATAAACTGAAGCAAGCAACCTCTACTTAACTCCTGGTTACACAAGTGACTTATTACAGTTGATAGCAATAAATAAAGCTAATAGCACCTAGGACTCAGTCGCGTATACATAATCCATTACCAAACAAATTTTCGTGATGAAGATTTCCTAGAGGTGATTCGTGATTGAAGCGGTTCAATAGTAACAAACTGTGGAACTCAGTGAGTCGAGTTAGACACTACATCATTTTTTTTAAGACTGTAGGTATTCTTTGTTGACGAGTCTCAACTGGCTAGAAACGTGAGTGCAAAGTTTTCTGCTACTTTAAACCACCTCAAATCAAAATATAGAGCATGTGATGCCGAGTCACTTAGGTTAACGACAATATCGAAACCTGATTGGACAAATGTGATAATGGTTACTACCTATTTAATAATATTATAACGGTACCTCGAGAGCACCTAAGTTTCTGTCAAAAATTCGTAATCAACCTTATACATAAATATAACTTAATGAAAATTATGTGGAACGGATAAAATGTGCGGGATAGTGTACAACACCGGTTTGAAGTTTGTGTTGTTGTTTATGAAAACATTGAAAGCTTTATGACCAAACCATCCAGTGCACATAATGCACCACAACAATTATACCCTTGAGCTACAAACATAAATGTACATGAATAGGGACCTCAGTGAGTATTCTGCTAACAAGTACATATAAAAATGAGCAACTAGTTCGTTGACGCATACACAGGAAATTATGATACACCATAATTACAGAAAATTATATTTTTTTACAGATAACTGGTAAAAGATAAAGTTTATAACTAAAGGGTAACTGAAAAAACACTACGGAATATACTTAACACAGTCGATGGTACTGACAAAACTTACTCGAGTCAGTCTTAAGTATTGTTTTTCTATTTCTTGCATGGTACCAATGATTTGACAGCTACCAAAATCAACAGCTAGATCATTACGTTCGTCAGTGTAATTCGAAAGCAACTGACTGGTGGTTCGTCCAATGGAACCTGATCCAATAGGTGACTGCACTAGATGATCTTTAAATCTACTGGCTCGTTGTGTAAGGCGAGATTCACTTGGAGGAGTATGCTTTGAAATATTTCCACGTTTACCACGCCAGCTGCCACGTCCACGACCCCTTACAGCTGTCCCATCTTCATTAGAGGTATTTGCGTCCGTACTTGTGTCGGCGTTCGAAGCACCACCACGTCTCCGCCGTCTACCTTTGGAATTACCCTGGTGGCTAATTGCGGTGTACTAAAAGATGAGAGTGAACATTTATGAAGGCTACCATAAAATAGCGAACATAGATAAGAGGAATATGCAATGACTAGTATGAGATCTTAATAAATATTTTGAAGGGATTAGTACAAAGCATATCAAAGCACTAGATCGGTTTAAGTAGAAAAGAAAACTTCGACCGTTTGATACTGACGGTGCAAGCTAAACTTTCTACAGTTGATATGCTTAAAAAAAAATGGTTGATGTTATATCCTAATTCCTGACCATAAGGTTGCAAGCAATAGAGGCGACATATTGCAAAATGAAAGCTATAGTCAAGTCTGACAACTTTGATTTATACTTCATACGACCTGGTAATAAGTCGCTTATTCATCTCATCTAAATGTGTCAGTTCGGTAACTTAATTGCACTCCAAGTTCATTTCATATTACTACATAAAGTTGTTCCTTGTTAATTTCTGACTTCTGTATGGAACATCAAGTCAACCTGAATGTCCTGTATTCTTTATTAGCGTGTGAACTACTAACTTTGAAGCGTTGTGTGACGGGCATTCCATTTATCAAATTACCTATTCGTTGCGTCGTATTAGAATCATCGTAAATAGAATTACCGAAGGCCAGCCGGAAACCCCAACAAACATGATTGTTTTTATTAGAATTTGACAGAAGAGAAAAAGAATACCACGTCGGTGACTGCTTCCAAGTGAAATTCGATTGCCTATACGTTCTAAATACAACTAACGATAAATAAATGATTCCATATATTAAACGGATCTGAAAACTGATTAAAAACTCCTAGAAAATCCAAGGGCTTCAGTACTTATTAAGTTATATTGAAACACCTGCTTATGTTCAAGTGAACTTAAAAGGAGCACGATGTAAAATGTGAAAGGATGTGGAAAACTGTTAATTGAATTTAAAGTGGAGAGGAAAATAGACACATTCATTGTTTTGAATAGTCTAAAATCACTAGTTTTCTCTTGTAGATTCTATAATTCTCTATAGGCCTTATATTAACAGTCAAAATTTCATAGATGTCATCTATTGAGATTGAATACACAATTTCTAACTACCAGAAATATTTAATAAGAATGTCAGAGCTAGATACTTTCGAAGATTGAATTAAGATATACAGAATGCATGGACTTGTAAATAACTTTAATAAGGTTTTAGGGGGAACGCAGATGTTTGAATCTTTAGGCAAAATGAGAATAATAATATCAAAGTGCCTTACAACCATTTAGAACTACCCACACGTTTTTCTGTTTGAAATATTTAATCCTAACATTTTTTAAAACATAGTTTCACATTCACATAAACCTATTAACAATTTAATAACCTATATCAACTTGGACGTACATGACAAGAATGGAGTAAAATACGTTTTATAGTCTGCAAAGTCTTCCTGACTGGTCCAAGTTGAACATTTTCTCAACTCAAGCCTTTAATAGGTCGCAACTCAACATTTCGAAATAAATAATATACTCGATTACCACTCATTGGATCAACTATCCAAGGCTAACGAGAACAAACACCAAAGAAGGCTATGAGAAAGTACCAGTCTCGACTAACCAGTGGACTATCAAGAACATTTATAACACTGAAAATATGCTAGAATTCAGTTTCCACTGGAGTCTGAACTCAATGCAAGTGACAATTTATGGAACTTATTCTTACTTTTCCCTTTACATGAATATTTTTATGTTTAGACGTAGTGAACAGTATCACCACACAAATGTAAGCTGATTTGTTTGCTCACAGCAACTTTCTCAAAATATGGTTTAGAACCCATTAGATACATTGGTGTGAACAAAATGCATACAGTAAAACCAAAATATGGAAATCACTGGCACACCTTTTCTGAGAATCCTTTACATCATTCGTTTTCTCTGTGCATGCCGAGAACCAGAGCGCGACCGAGAATCCCGACGCCGATGGCGTTTTGTCCTGAAACTACTTGAGGATGAAGAATGAGGGGAGCCACGTGATTTTGAAGATGAACTAGACCTGGATCTATATAAACGCTTTCTCTGCCAATCTTTTAGAGGTTTGGAAACAGGAGAACGACTAGGTGAGCGAGATTTCGATGGCAACTTTTTGGATGGTGATATACTCTTAACAACTGAAGACGAAAACACATTGCAGCCACCTCTCGACAAAAGCCCAACAGGAAGACGTGCGAGGAGCTCCCTTGATGGACCCGTTGGGCGAAGTCCACGAGGACTGGGAAGTTGAACAGGTCGCACGACACTAAACGATTTCATTCAAAAATGTAAATATCTAATTAGTCACAGTTAGGTTATTTACTGACTGAGTTACAACTTAAAGAGGGGGTTAAAAACAGTCACTAATAGGTGAGTAGATATTTAGGGAAAATTAAAGCATTACTGAAATGTGTTACTAGTACTTTCGGTTTATTTATCATTTATTTATTAAGTCCCACTAAAATAAGTAAAACAAAATAGACAACCTCATAAATATTAGTAAAAGACAATTTAAAACCTAAATTGTACAGTAAAATTTAAAGGACTTAGATCAACTATCGCAAAATGATCATAGGAACTAACAAGTCGAAATTAGTACCTAGACGCATGCACAGGAATTCCTAACAACACTACAACTGAACCAGAATCATTATATCTTTACCTTCTGATACAAAAAATACCACGATTTATGGAATGAACGATCGTTACTGGACCCAAATATAGTAAGACTCCACCGTAAGTTGGCCTTACAATCACTTTAAATAAATATTACAGATGGCTAACACTTCAATGAACAACATAGTGTAGTGTCAAAGTAGCAATACTTTCAGTTAGCAAACTGTAAGAAAACAATTAATTGTCTTTCGCTTCAGTACCATGTGCAATTTCAAACTTACAAACATTTAGAGATAAGACTTTGAATTCTATTCCTCCAATTATGCGTTTACTACCCAGAGATTGGCCAAATGGAAGCACGCAAATAACAGTCATGTCAATGGCAACATTGACACGATGTAAGCCATCAATGCAATTGATGGAAAACCGATAAATTAGTTACATCTAGAGGTAGTGCACTCATCAAGACCTATGGTAACTGTGGAACGTTTTTATCAAAGTAACATTCACATTTATTTAGGAAGGAATATATTGACCGACAATGTGATAATAAACCCTGTCACAGGAAATGTTATGAATAAATAGACATTTAATACAATGATCAAGCCAGATATCTACTTTCCAGAAAGTACAATATAACTGGTGAACTACAGGCCGACCTCGATTTCTCTACCTAAACCGATTTTGAAGAAATGCACGGTAATACCAATGACAGAAAAAAACACTAAAGTACTGCTTACTTGACAGAATTACCCCTGATATTAAAGGATTTACGGAAACTAGCAATCGCACGACTAGGGATAGTTGGGATATTTTCTGTCTTCCAATCGACCTTGATGTTATTTCTAAAAACGTACTCCAATTTTTCTTTTAAAATCCGTTCCATTTGATCTTTTTCCTCACTTGTATCAATGCTGCAGAAAGCTCGCTGGACGTACTCTCTATAAAAAAATTTGGAATTAATAAACCAATAAGTGAAAAAACACAGAAATGTAAACCTTTCAATACAATACCAAAAATAATAGAAAAGGACAGTAATTTTATTCACTACCCAATAAAACGGGAGATCCAACATAACCCAAGTAATCCCGGAAACTAAATACATCAACTTATCACTGGCTGTCTTGCACTAATTTTCTTGGTGAGCTGCTGAATAGCTTAGGACAACAAAGTATGAATGAGCGTCCCGCGCACTTGTTTTCCTGTCTATCTGATGAGGCATGCTTACTCATCCGGAATATTACATATCTACTGAAACTCTATCTCTGGGTGAAAACACCCATCAAGCACTTATTCAGAAAAATAAAATGTTAATAAACTTAGCTAAGAAATATCTCACGGTAAATTGAGAAACTGATGCCGAACAACCAATTATACCACGGAAAGGCCAATTACTGGCGTTATTAAAATTCCTAACCGTAAACTTACTTGAGTTCATCGCTCCACTGCTCTTTTGCTCCTTTGTCCTGAAAACTAGCAGGCGGTTGCTGTAACACTTCTTTAGAAATTGGGGTATTCGCAGTATTTTCAATAGCCACTGTGTTTGGAGAATCTAGATAATTAAAGTTAGTCTCAATAGTCACCACGTAAAATAGTACATACAAAACCAATCATATTTGGTCATTAATATGCTTTTAGGAGCTCTATACATCGAACTTTATAAAAAGGAACACGCACCCAACTCTTACTTATAACGATGGAAGTTATGTTGGAGAAAGTCGGATCCTATGAGTTATAAATGTGTTCATGCAGTACGGTACAACTTTTTGCAAAAACAGATTGATCAATATGGACCACTCAAAAACTGAGAGTCGATTTTTAGCAAGTAAATAATCCTGAAATTAAGTGTAGAGTACTGGGGAAGGATCGTGTATCGATTATGGCTGTGAATACTAATCGATTGGACAGAAAGAGCTAAGTGGGATCAACAATCCCCCACCTCGTCGAGTAATGCTGGTTGGTATAGGTGCACGCTGCAAGACTGAGGCCAGCCCAAAACGTTGGGCTGCATGAGTCAGAGTGCGTAGAAGTGAAGCAAGCGCATCTTCCTCTGGATCTTGAGTTTTGATGTTTAGTTTCCGATTCCTCTTCGAGATATTCTCTATGCTTACTCTTCCTAATCATAACTAATATCGCCATTATTGAAATCCTCTCATTTATTTTTCGATTGTCGTTCTCATATTGTGTGACAACTTGGGCTCCATTTCGATTATATCTGACTGACTCCCCGACTATAGATAATTATATCAACGTTTTTGAACACAAAATCCGAACCTATAATGTAATCTTTGTATAGTAGATTTACTGTCCTAAATATACATCAGGTATGTATACCTGTTTCTGAAGGTAATTGACCAGTATATCCTACCTAAAAGAAACCCGTCATCCTGAAGTGGACATTCGCAATGACTACCAGGACGAAACCTTAAACACAAAGTAGTACAGATGGTGGTTGGAGGTAGTCGACAGGAAACCGTGGACCCGGGTTTCGTGCTACTTGGCACTCGTCAGCAAGGTGTACCTGTAATCTTGAGGGAACTGGTGCTCCCTGGCCGATTCGATCCCGTGTCACCCAGCTTCACAGTCAGAGACGTTACCACTCGAGCTATCCGGGCCGCACCTGACCTCCTGTAGGACTGAGATGTTATCACAATTGATTGATCACTGGGTGATGATCAATGTCGTGTGTCAAGTCCTTATGCAGTGCAGATGGAATGCTATCGACCATTTTGCAACGTGGCCACCAGCTCAGTGGTAACGTCTCTGACTGTGAAGCTGGGTGACACGGGATCGAATCCACCCAGGAGCACCAGTTCCCTCAAGATTACAGGTACACCTTGCTAGACGAGTGCCAGGTAGCACGAAACCCGGGTCCAGGGTTTCCTGTTGACTACCTCCAACCACCATCTAATCTCAACATAGTGCCCGCAGTGTCGAGTCGATTAGACTGGTGGCCACATTCCAACTTGGTCGATAGCATTCGATCTGCACTAAATAAGAACTTGACACACATGACATTGA
>NW_026137133.1:0-4521 GCF_000699445.3 Schistosoma haematobium
CGATAATCATGATCAGTGTTTGGAAACATTGTGTGATATGCCTCAAAATCAGCCGTACCAACGTGATGCATTTACTCTTTATTTACCCACAGATCCTGAGTTTCAGAATTATTTTATTCCGCAAATTCGCCTTTTCTCGGATTATGTGCTCTATATCTAAACTGCTTTTTTACTATGGATACTACTAACTACACTTCTTTGATATTCATCTTTTTAGTTTCGTCTCTCTGTACTGATGTGGCATGACAACTTGAACCTATCTATATATGTGACATGTTCTACGTTCATTAAGCTTGACTGGTAAAAAAAACAACATATCTTGAGAAAGGATGTATTTCTGTGTATTGAATATAGTGACAATGTGGAGTCTCTAGAACATCTTGAGTGACGATAGAGAAACATTCCTGGTGCGTTTCTTTTCAAATGTAATCGTCTGTTTCACGACTCATCGCAAGTACCTATTCTGACTATAGGCAACGGGTTCGAGAAATATCTTGATTATTCCTCTTAGAAAATCTGAGCTCTGAAGAGTTGGTAAAATGTCATTTTATATATCGGAAAACTGATGTCATAAAGTCTTCAAGAATCTAGTATTAGTATCACTTATAAGAAACCTTGAGAACTCGAAAGTCTTTAGAAGCTGGAAAAGTCTGAAAACACTTCATCTAGTCAGGATTAGACAGGAAATCTCCAGTGTTCCGGAAAAGCTGTGGATCGTCATATTCCGTCTGGATGATTATTGATTTTGGCATGTTCCCGGCTTTTCGAACACCAAGGTCAAATATAAATTTATAAATATCCTTGGTTTCTGGATCTAAATTAGTCATCGGTGCTTGTCGTATTCTCTGTTCAAGTCCCAAGTCCGTCAGGTTTTTAATCATCATACAAATCGATTAGACTGAAACTTCAAGTCATTGAGTTATAGACACACTCTAGGTTAGCCAAATATATCTAGGCCTTTATCCATCAAAACCAACCCAACTAAAATCATAAAAATCTTGACCTATGTTTTCATGGTTTAGCGTAAATGTTTATACTGTTCATATTTGTATCTGATTGTTATCGATTCAATGTTTATGCAAAAAAGGACAATCGATAAAACATATTTCATCTCTGTATTTAATGAATTTCCCAGTTAGTTGGGTGAATGTTTAACAGATTGAATCTTTGGTTCAATGTTAATGTTCTGATAGCTTGATTTCCAGCCTTGTTGGGGTAAACATATGGACAAGTGTACTCAATTTAGTCCTACTATATTAGGTCAACAAAATAAATTGTACTTTCTTTTCGAGAAAATAACTTAACATTACCATTCAAAGCATTTTTCCAGTGATGTGGTTTTGACATCTAGTCAAGAACAATATAGAACCTGACCAATATACGAACCGGACGTAGTTTAACAGGTAGACTAACATCTCGCCTAGACTAGAGCGAAAGCGTCTACCACTGTCAGACGTCGTATGTATGTCTACCTCCAGATTCAGTCATTTTCAAGTTATCCCTGGATTTTTACGACGGCAGATCGGGCTTTCTAGGTAACTGAAAACTGGATCGATCCGAAAGTGCAAATATGTTCAGTTGAAGTTGTACACCACTAACTGTTTATCCCAATCTCTATATAATAAAAAAGTGAAATTTCATCGCCGAAACCTAGTTTTGTTTATTACATATCTGTTGAGTCAATCGAAGAAATAATGAATGTACTTCCTACAGTGTTTGACACCAGTGATAACGAATTTGTTATAATTCATCAAACTGTCGAGTCGATAGTTTAATAGCGCATTTAGAAACCCGCCGAAGTGTGAAGGATATCGCGGTTCACATGGTCAAGTTTGTGTCATAGTAATGAGTTTTTCATCAAAAATCTCGATTTCATTAACCATTCTTTCCAAGACGAATTTTTTCCTGCCAAAATTACGTAAAATTGCAACAAAACAACTAGGTCCTGCATATCAGTAAAACGTTTGTCAAGCTAAAAAAACAGTTCAAACAATGAAGTCTAAATATTTAAATTCTATATTATTATTCGTAACCAAAGCTGAATTGAATTAAATCTTGGTTAAAATACCCTTTTGGACATCCTGTATATATGTTAAGTATTTCAATCAAATCGACATTACTCATGCATGTTTGTTTCTTGTTAAGGTTCAATACTGTCTCAACAAGTAAATCCTATTGGTATTTCAAGATGAAGTTGACTATTACGTAATAATGTAAGATTAATTTCTTTACCACTGACCTGGTATGATTTCTAATTTATTTCTAGACCCAATGGTACGTATCAAAAATCGATACCTCGTTTGTTTCATTTCGATTCAACCTCAAAATTCCAATTCATTTATACCAGGTTATCCTGGCTGCCAAAAGGAGGATACAGCGGCGATGCGCTTGAGCGAGTCTGATTTATTAGCCACGATAAAACAAAACATCACCCTTACACACGGTTCACTTGGAGTCGGTAAATGTATGTCTCGCTTAAGAGTAATTCACTGGTGTCCTGCTTCCGGTTTATTGATTATACGTTGCCTTCGTAGCATGTCTGTTTACGTCCAAACAGCACTCTCTTTGGTTACTCACTTAGATCTCAGTAAGTCTAAAAAATTATTTTACTTTGAAAACTTATATATATATATCAGAAAGGAGTAAATGTTTCATAATATGTCATGTGGCATCAACTCGTTGAATCTTTAGCTTGTAATTATTAAGATACAAAGCATAAGGCATCATACATTACAATGTGCTACGGCGGAAAATATGATAAACCTTAACTAGCATCTGTAATTATTTCCCTCGATGCATAAACTGAATCTGAGAAAAACAAAATCTTATTTAAACTAGTTTATATACAAATAAATAAAACATTGAAATACGCTTTAATTTATTTAACAGATGGACAAAAAAGGAAATCGGTAATCGACATTTATCATACAAGCGGTACAGTCAGAGGCTGTCAAAAATTCCTAGTCATGTTTTACTCTCATAATTTATTCTCAAGACCAGAACAATTATTTCGAACAGCCTTGTCTATTGCCGTTGAACGAAATATGATTTCTCCATATCCACCATACATCAATGAAGAATCCTAATTTTCTATTTATTTAATAAACTACAGAGTATTATGGTAAAAGTCTTATCTGTTACATATTGATATAAAAATAAAATGTTAAGATTATGTATCAAACGAAATTTAACTTCACAAAAAACAGCTTAGACGTAGTTTTATTTTTGAAATATAGACTAACTTGGACGGGATTCAAATAAAATTATAATTGACACTTTAGAAAAGGAAATGCTGGTTGATTACGATGAATAGTAGCACAGAGTGTGAAATTTAAAGTCTGTCATTAAAAAGCCACCATTAGTAAAACCATTTTAGATTATGAGCGGATTCAAATATTAATTAATTCAGTACTTGTATCTCGGTAAACACTGGTTCATATCACTAGACAATAGGTTTTACGTGATGTGTACCATAAACGAGATTTAAGACAAATGACAACAGAATCCAATAATTTGAATCGAATTTTCATTTCGTAAGTACTTTAATTTCCAGAGAAACAATCAACTATGTAAACTGATCGATACTAAAGCTCTTTTTTACAACGTATCCAGTAAGTCCTAAATAATCTGAAGATTTATGTTTTTAAAAGGTAACAAAGGGTATACATGATATCAGTTATGTATGTACGCACAAAACTCAATGCATTACCGAATTATAAGATAATACTGTAAAATGATTAAAAGAAAAACTTGTGTTGAAGTGCTTGATATTATATACTGAAATTAAAAAGCATTTGTATTCTCAAAATGAATAATGGTAACAATAAAAAAACATTGACAGGACAATAGGGTGTAAAACGTTAAGTAGGTGTACATATATCAAGAAATACAAGGGGCGCTTCTATAGGAGATAATAAACTAAGTCTTGCTCACGTGAAATACTAGTTTAAATAATATCTGTGGAATTAAGAATGAAAAATAACTTATTGCTATATAGAAACACAAATCGTGAACAATAAAAGTGAGGTCGTTCAAAAAAAGAAACATTTACAAGTTAAAATATGAAATAGTTTTAGATAAGCATGCATAAACACAAACAAAACTAATTGTACAGAAAACTTCGTTGTGAACCAAAAAACCTGACAGGTAGATAAAAACATTGGGTACTTGACTTTATAGAATCAATACGTTAGAGTATATGTTTACCAATAGAAAATTCATCTGAGCATCATTTACAATTGTTTACACATCAAAAGTCAAGTTAAGGAAAAACGGTATTCACTTGTTTCTGCAAAATCAGCATGCAGAAAATATAACGAAATAAATGTGACACAGCCCTACATAGACACTCAAAGTTGTGAACCGAAATCACAGATTTAGTAAACAACAGAATACATAAACAGCAAGAGAATAGATATTATTGATGAGTGTAGAACAAAGTTACAAGACAGTAAAGAAATCGAAGCTAATGAAGCATAAAAACGAAGCGAATTATCTTACGGATTCGGAGTAATAAAAATA
>NW_026137134.1:0-72998 GCF_000699445.3 Schistosoma haematobium
TGTAGTCAATTCTCGTATATAGTCATCGACTTGAATCGCTTTAGTGAATAACGGAATTAAATAAGTCAAATACGAGATCGGATTTCCAATACGCGTATTTCATACAATCATTGATCCAGACAAGCGATCCGAGAAACGAAGTGAAGAAAGCGAAGTAAAGAGTGCGGAGCAAAAATGACGCGCGATGGAGGAGTGTGAGCTAATTTGATTTAGTCAATCGTTAATCGATATTTGTAGTCAAGCCAAATAAGTTACCGATATCTGACTAATAGAATAAAATGTACATACACATACTCTTATATAAAAACAGTCAAAGTTATTAAGCGAATAATTGACATGGTCAGAATGTGATTTAGGAAGAATTAACAAATTGGCTTGTCCGGAAGTTAGAATATACTATATGGGCTTAATATAGCAACTGACACTACCGCCTCAGCGCTCAAGTTAATGACCTGAAGTACAGTAGTCGAACGTATCGTCCGTTTCACTTATCTTGATAGTCTCATCAATCCTGATGGTTTTATGTCTGACGGAATCTCGACACGGATTCAGAAGACTTGACTGGCTTTGTCTAACTTGTGTATTTTGGGACCACCGAGTAAGCGATGACATGATAAGGGAAAGGGTGCATGTCAGAGATGCCAAATTGACTGATGAGAAAGTTGGTCTTCATTAACTGAGGTATTTGGAACGTGCGTTAGATATTCCCAACAACTGCCTAACTCGACTGGTGACGTTGTCTGGTGTGGGAGCAGGCTAGCTGAAAGCTAGGTGCGACCAAACAAAACCGCTTCAGTCCGTAAAGTCAGTGACAAATGGCTGTCATGTTAATTAATAAGTGTAAACTACGTGGTTGTGTTCCACTTGATTATAGTAATCAGTGGTTAAAGACTTTGAAAGACAAGACTCAAAATCGTCTGCAATGGAGCAGGTACACCCATTCTTTTTCTTTTCTCAAATTCTGAGATTCTAAATTCCTTATAATTAACGTTTGTCTTTATTTCACCAATCTTTATTTTTTTCTCCACTCGTATCTTCTACGCCTAATCTTTCGTATTAACACTGATGCCGTTGTTACCTCTACTACTCTGGGATTCACCCTAACAACTTCATCTCTCTGTGCTAACTGGGTATGACAGCTTAAACTGATGTACATAAGTACAAGTTTCAACGTTATGACTGACGGACTGACTGATTTTGGAGTTATTTACAACTTAAGCAATTATAAAAAGGCAATCACGTTTAGGACTTTAATCTTTACATTCTTTCAGACTGCATACACAACTTGTTATTGCTCAACAATTCTATTCTAAAATTATGTATATAATTGGAGAATAAGGATATTTAATTCACCGTATTCTGTAGATATTATCTTTTTTTGCTTTGTTTTAATGAACTCTTCTCTGAGCCAATCTTTCTTAGATTTTATTTCTTAATGATTGTATCTAATTTATACAGGAAAGAACAGACAAAAGTCAATCACATAATATCTTCAAATAAAATTTTTCAACAAATATTTCACTAATTAAGGTTTGAGATCCGCAAGAGAAGTATAAAAATGCCATTACAATCACATATACGTGCGAACTATTCTTATTTTCAGTATAGATATGTAGAAATTTTTAAATGTTAAGATCATGAACCGACCACTGTTAGACCACCATTGGAAATCTGGAAGCCCTGGACAATCGTTTTGTCCTAGTCTGAGACTCCTCAGCAGTATGTACCCACGATCCACAACGCGAGATCCAGACACATAACCTTCTGCCTCATTTGCAAACGTCCAACTTCAAGGCCACTAAGCCGGCACCTAACGTTGTCCATTTCTAACTTCAATCAATCCACGATATTACGTGACCACGTCTAATTACCTTTGGTGGGTAACTGACAATCATCATGTGTTCGTGATAGATGAACTTGGAGAGGTGATTCTCGGAGTTCTAGTGAGAAGCTGTGACCAGTGGGGTTAAACTTTGTCGAGTATGAGGCAGTTATTCTGCCATTAATAGTACAGCGGAATCTGTGGATATGGTAGAATTCTAATAGTTTAAACTACATGCGTAACATGGGAGACATGTCAGACATAACAAAAGAACCCAAGATATAACAGTTACTTTGCTTTATAACATACTGTATGAATTGTTGTTTTTCTTATTTCATTGACTTCAGTCGAGACATATCAGTTATTTTGCAAAACCCACTTTTCTTTTTCGCTTATGGATTTCTTTGTTGAATTGTCGTCCCATATTAGAAGTCAGTTTATTTTGTAACGTTACGTCCATTTGTGCATTAAAAAATAATTTCCATAAACTGTTTGAATCAAACAGCTAATTCTGTAAACTTTCATCAATGATAGTGAAATCTACAGTATCTGTTAACTAACGAACTTCACTGAATTTGTAACAGCAAAGAATATAGCTATTTCGATAATGTAATAAGAAGACGAAGATTATCAGAACTATTATCCAGAATGACTAGGTTTTAAATTGTGTTCATATTATTATTATTACTTTTATTATTATCTTTATCTCATCTTACCCCCATTTCCAGTCTAGTAAACCTTTTATTCTTCAGATATAAATGTTGTTAACAAATATGTAACGTGTGATCATATTGTTCGAAATGTATTGCGTTAATATATCACATAGTTCTGATAATCTTCGTCTTCTCATTCCATTATTGAAATTTATTAAAAGGACTAATTGCTTTTTAAATATAGCTAATGTTAACATTTACACAGTCCATTCATGACACATAAATTCGAAGACAAATACAAATACAAAACTACTGAAATTACTAAAATCTCCACAAAAACCCATTCTCATAACAATCATTTGCTCACTAGTGACTGACTTCAAGAGGTACGTCCTGGAGTTCTAGTGAGAAGCAGTGACTAGTGCAGGTCTGTTGTGAGATATCAGCTCACTGAGGACAATGGTGTACGGTGGATCAATTTCGTGGATTGGTTGAAGTTAGACATTATCACCGTTGGATGCCGGCCGGCTCAGTGGTCTAACGGTTAGCGCTCGCGCGCGAGACTGACCGGTCCTGGGTTCGAATGTCGCAGAGGGCGGGATCGTGGATACGCACTGCTGAGGAGTCCCATACTAGGACGAAACGGCCATCCAGTGCTTCCAGGTTTTCAATGGTGGTCTAGTTTCAATTGACTCATGATCTCAACTATTGAAATTAATTTAAAAGAATTCGAGTGAGTGGAAAGGTTCATGAGTGAAGAGGAGCGTGGGTGCTTTAAATATAATGAATTCATATTATTCTGTATCCATATTCGTTCTGGTTTTATTTAAATTCATATAGGGAACTAATTGTATGAAATATTTACTTAATCTAAGATGATTATTTAAATCCAACAAATATTTTGCATTCTACACAAAACTGCTACAATCTCCACAAAACTGACTTTCTATATAAATTATTTCTATCTAACAAAAAAACCCATCAATAATGAAACCAATGAATAACTAGGAAAAAGTGTTTAGATATTGAATCCCTTGACAGTTTTGATTTTATGAAGTGGACGTTACATTTTTAAACTGGATTAAAAACTAGTATTCAGGGAAATGTTTTTTCATTCACATATATTCAACATTCATCTTCTTTATCTAACTAAAATTCCTCGTATAAATTATAGCGTCCTTTAAAAAGTAAGGTAATAACAGATATTCACTTTTCTACTAATTTCCACTAAACACTTTGAATTGCACACTAGACCCGTTGATCTTCCCTTCGAATCCTACGAGGTTTGATCGTAGATATGCACTGCTGAGGAATCCCACAATAAGACGAGACAATCGTCCAATGCTTCTAGGTTTTCCATAATGGTCTAGTTTCAATGAACTCATAATCTCAACTATTAAAATATTGAATAGTTAAAAGTTTTCACATATATATATATATATATATATATATATATATATATAGTTCTAACTGATAAATAACTATTAAAAAAAAAAACTTTAATTTTAACATTCATTCATTCAAACTAATAAATAAATCTGAAAAATACCCCGCGTGATCTACTTGAATATTTGAGCTACCTGTTACTGACATTTAGATATTTCAACAAAATGCTTTTTTTCTATTTCATTGTTTATTTTAACTAATTATTATTATAATTGATTGATCACTCGATGGTGATCAATGTCATGTATGTCAAGTCCTTCTTAATGTAGATTGAATGCTATCAACCAAGTTACAATGTGGTCATCAGTCTAGGTGACTCTATTTTGCGTGCGCTATGTTTAGATAGAATGGTGGTTGGAGGTAGTAAATTAGAAAACCTGGACATAGTGCACGCAATGTCGAGTCAGTTAGACTAGTAGCCACATTGCAACTTGGTCGATAGCATTCAATCTACATTAAGAAGGACTTGGCACACATGATATTGATCACCATCCAGTGATCAATCAATTGTGAATACATCTCAATCCTACAGGAAGTCGATCGCGTCCAGGATAGCTCAATGGTGGGTAACACGGGATCGAGTCCGTCAGGGAACACCAGTTCCCCTATATTACAAGGTACAGCTTGCTGACGAGTACCAAATAGCCACCATTCTAACACATCGTTATGCCTATTAGTCGCATAACCTATTCAAGTGCGTTTATGAAATGTTTACGACCTTTCATTTACAAGTTACAAAAATTTATAATTGGTCATAGCGTGATGGCTGGCAATGTGCATTGAATCAATGAATAAGTGTCAACTTCTGAAATGCTAATATCTATCTGATCACTCAATATTTATCGTCAGTATCGATCAAGAAATAAGAAACAGAAACTATTTCATTTAGTTAAAATTCTCATTTTGATAATAGGTAAATAAGAAAAGAACGAATCGAGCGAAGGAATTTCCTTTCAATTAGTTTTTTATCATAGCCTTACCAATATATATATATATATATATATATATATATATATATATATATATATATATATATATATATAATTTACATAATCAAATAATACTCATCGAGTAAATAAGTTACGTGATAATTATATAATGGCATATCGATTGTAAATTGACATTGAGTAATAATAATCAAAGTGCGAGCGCTTAACCACTAGACCACTGAGCCGGCATCCAACGGTGTTATTGTTTAACTTCAACTAATCCACGAAATTGAGCGACACATTCACCATTGTCATCAGTGAATTACTATCTCACAACTGACCCGGTTGAACTCCACTGGTCACTGCTTCTCACTAGAACACCAGGATATACATCTTGAAGCCAGTCACTAGTGAGCATATGTTGATTAGTATCAGAAGGGGTTTTATGGAGATTGCAGTAATTTTAATAGTTGAGATCATAAGTCAATTGAAGCTAGACCATCACGGAAAATCTGGAAGCACTGGATGGCTGTTTCTTCCCATTGTAGGACTCCTCAGAAGTGCGCACCCACGATCCCGCTCGCGGGATTCAAACCTAAGATCTATCAGTCTCTCGCGCAAGCGCTTAATCACTAGACCACTGAGATAGTAACTCACAAATGACAATGGTGGATGTGTCGCTCAATTTCGTGGATGCCGGCTCAATAATCAATGTAATTATTCGAAAATCAAGTAGTTGCTACGTTTACATTCATCAAAATATTGTGCTAGTTCCATCTCTTTTTTATATATTATGCAACATAATAACCACTTGATAAAGTTATACAATAGAAAAGAATTTTTAATACAGATTACCTACTATAGATCATTGGAATTTATTCAATCACTTATACGTTTATGTAAATCAATATACCACAGAAGTTAACTTCTCAAAATAAATCATATTGAGTAATGGTGTATTGTGACAGTTAACCTTTAAACAAAAAGAAAAGTTGTTTAGTTTTGTTTTGAAAACAAATTCCAGGAAAATTTAAAATATTTCAACTATGTACTACTATGATTAAGTAGTGATTTCAATGTTAACCAACTCATTAGATTTAATATTGAATTGAAATAATCAGTTATGACCTCCTGAACACATATACAAGTTTTACTATTACTTTCTATAGTGTAATAAGAAGACGAAGATTATCAGAGCTATGTGATATAGATTAGCTTAGTGCATTTCGAACAGTCTGATCTCACACATTATATACTTGTCAAGAACATTTATATCTGAAGAATAAAAGTTCAAATAGATAAGAAATGGGAGGGGGGAGTAGGAGGAGACAAAAGTAATAAAGAAAATAATGTGAAAATAACTTGAAACCTCATCATTCTGGATAATAAGCTAACATTACCAGGGTAGGTCTAAGATGAGAACAAACTGTTTTCAAATAAACAAAGGGGGTTTGAATTTTCGTATAGCTAAAGATTCAATAAACCTTAGTATATACGCCCTTTTATACTTTTGTACAATACTACAAAAGCCGAGTTAAGATCAATCTTATGACCTGTTTCAATTATGTGATGATGGAGGATGATGGATGTTTATCCTCTACTCTTATTGGGCCATTTGATTCCGCAACCATTTATGTAAATCTTCACAAACCCTAATTTGAAACCACGATTACTACTACTATTTTGACTTTCAAAGTTAAAATTACTTTTGATCAGTAATTATCTAACACTGTGTTCAATTGTTTTCAAATTGTGTAATTTCACTCATGGATACTAAATGAAATAATCAACCTCTATAAAACATTTGACAGTAGTGAACAGAAAATTTGTTATAGCTTGGTGCCAAACACCATGAATGATGATTTATTATACATGAAACATAAACACTAACTATGTCTGAATGCACTGAGTTTTATGTACTTTATCCATACTGACAAGTAGTCAAATTTGAATAAAGCGAACTGCGTAGTACTAGATATTAATTAGTTAATAGTTAAGTATATGTTTACAACTTAAAATATTCTAAGATTAAAGTCCAGTAATCTATAAATGTAATCAATTTGCTGAATTCTATGATTATTTCAGCTTAATATTACTCACAACTAATATAATTCAAATACAAACAGAAAACTTGTCTAGTAATATATCGAGTTCTTTTGTTCTTCTAAACATGGTACATTTTCAGTTGGTTGCTTTAAATCAAATGAAACTGTTGTATATCAGTTGGTTGGAGGTGTTTATCAGAAAACTCCGGATCTAGGCTCAATATTTGTCATCAGGAGGAATCTGATGCGTCCTGGTAGATTCAACCATAGTCCAGAGTTTCATAGTCCGAGACGTCCCCTTTGAAATATTTGAACGTCCTGTTGGCTGAGGGTGGAACTACTCGCTAAAGTGAACCAACTAGTCCATAACATGGGTTCAAGGTTTCTTACCGACTATCTCCAACAACTTAATACCAAAAATAATTCATGTGTTATCGAATCATTAAGACCAATCAGTCAATCGGTGTAACTTTCACATATATAAATAGGGTCTACACTATTGCAATCAGGACAAGAAGTCGATATCTCTACTAGTCAATCTGCTTTAGGCCTATATAAAGTCTTGATACATTACAGCCCTCAAGACTTAGTAAGATAACTTCATTTAACACTGAATATTTTCTCCATATATCGCAGAGTTTTTCCTAAAGGTTTTACTTATATACCCAATTCTAGTCCTTTAGGACAGTTGAGGAAAAACTTATGAAACATATCTTTGAATGAAAATAGTTATAAAAAGTTGTATTACTGATTTATAGGGTTGATATTACATATGACATTAGTGAGTTTGACTGTAAGCGGAATAGGTCAACTTTGGCCTGTTCGTGCTATGCATAATTGATGCACGCGATCATTTATTGGAAAAACTATACATATAACGTGAATGTGTATATGAATAGTGCGAATGGTCCACCAGGGTGATTGGCACCTGTGCGGTTGCTCCACAGGATTGAGCTGTATTATTCAGAATGTAGTGCTAAAGTCTATAAGGTGTCTGGTACTTCTGTGAAGCGGGATTGAGCTGTACTGGTGTTATAAAATTTAAGCTTGGTGTCTGGCTCTCCCGTTAAATGGTATTGAGCTGTACTGTTTGGGTTGTCACTTAAAAGTCTGGATGGTGTCTGGTTCTCCTGAAAACCAATGTAAAATTACCCTGGCCCACAAAGGTATATTATAAAACTAGGACATTCTATAAAACAAAATACAACTGTGAAAATGGATATTTTTCAGTACTATATTCATACTATTAATCATTACTAAGTAGTAAAACTTATAAAACCAATATTCTGTGTCTGTTGGCTTTGAAAGATGTCATAATATCTATATTAAAATTTACCTAAAGACATTTTTATACTCTGATAGCGGCGTGCTTACCAGTTAGAATAAGAATGAGTATTTCAAACCCGATCAATAATCCTCATTACATAAATTTATACTCTGTATAAATATTAAGATTAAACTGATTTAATAAATAACGAAACCAGTCATCTAATTGAAAGATTTTCTTATCTACTATATTTAAATGTCGCAATTATTATGTACTTATTGAAATAAACTATGAAAATTGATTAAAGAAAAATTAGATATATAATATAATCAAAAATATTTTCACTAAAATTGTCTATCATTCAAATACACTGACCTTTATTGTAATTAATTCAAATTATGAACTCAAAACTAGACTAGAAAAATGTAATAAAACAAAATGATTATATTTCTTAACAAGATTCTAGTACTCTGGTAATCATATGATGTAAAAAGTAACTAGTTAAGAGACTAGTTCAAACTGTGATATATATATATATATATATGTTCTTTGTATATGTTGTGACGTTGATTTTCATCATTCAAATCAAATATGGAATATAACTCCATATTTATAAATAGTCAGAATAGTTTCTCATATAAAATACAAATATTGACCAATAAATTGTTTAAATAACTTATATGTATATCATTTATGGGACACAAATAATAGTTCACTTGATATTGTTTGGCTTGTATCTTCCCATTGAGGTTTAAGACTGCAATTGATCAGTCTGTTATTGGCATATGTGTATACTGTGCGTATGCCTCGATATTGCCTTAATTCACAAACTTTTGGTAAGCAATGATGGATAGTGGCTAGCAGTGAATCCAGTTGACGCGCGTTTCGTTCTATTTGGGACTCGTCATCTGGATGTACCTCCATCATAGAGTTGATGTTCACTCTGGGACTGAATAACAATTGGGAGATACAAGTAAAACGACACCAAGTGAACTGGAAGACTTTTATTCTTATAATCATATCAACTCTCAGATGCAGGTACATCCAGCTGACGAGTTTCGAATAGGACGAAACGCGCGTCAAACTGGATTTCACTGCTAGCCACTATCCATCATTGCTTACAAATAATAATTTGTTCGAGAAGTGATATATAAATGAATTCCAAGTAATATTAAATGACGTAACAGGAAATGAAACTGTATCAATTCTAAATCGAGAGCGGTTAGTCTGAAAGTGAAGACTAAACTAAAAAATATAAGCCGATTACACTTATATAGTTAAATATGACATTTGATTAGAAGATGAAGTTATTTTCCTTAATATTATAAAACTCAAGTGGAATTTTTTAGTTTCTTCAGATAATTAAAATAACCCCTGATTATTATGTGATCTCATTTGATAATTGGGATCTCGAATCACTTTAGAATCTTTCCATAGACCTGTTAATATATTACGAGATAATATCTCCAATTAGAGACACTGACTTATACGACTAGGCCAATGACTCCTTAACATATACGAGAAGCCTAGAGTCCTTATTGGTCCTTTGAGGTAGTAGCTTATCGTCTGACACTAAATGAATACTAAACAACAATATCTGCTTCATTTTCTACTCTAGACTTCTTTCTTGAATTTTCATTTCTGAAATTTATGAATCTTTGATACGTAGATGTCACAGTTTTAACTTAAATTTCATAATAATAAGACAGTATTATCACAGAAACTAAATATATTACACTAGTCGATTAATGATATCATTTAATTTTGGCTATGATCACAATACTTTACTTGAGACTCCTATGATTACAAGCGATTTAGAAATCTTCTCATTTTATTTTCTTATATAACCGATTGATAATGGGTAATCAATCATTGGAAATTGGTATAACCTTACTTCAATTAATGCCGTTTTATTTGTGACAACTGGGTAAATTATCTTCGAAATTGTGGTTTTTAAACTCAGCAATCCAAATAAAAATGGGTTGCTGAATAGGTCACAGGATGTGTGGATCTATAACGAAAAGTCATTTGAAAGTAAGTATTTCTCCGCATAACTTGCTCTTCATTGAAATATTTTAATGGGATTTTTTACTGCACTAAAATCTTCTGAGGAAAGATTTTGTGTTATAAGTTTTTAATAAGTATCTAAAGTATTCATTTATGTTAAAAGCAATTACTTACTTACTTACTTACGCCTGTTACCCTTATGGAGGACCATAGGCCGCCCACAAGCACTCCCCAACCAACTCTGCCCTGAGCAATCTTTTCCACTTGTTTCCAATTGCTATTCATTTTTCTGATGTCTGTTTCCAATTCTCGACGCAGTGTTATTCGACCACCCACTTTTCTATTTCGCTTCAGGATAGCGCTTGCCTCGTGATGCAGTGTGGTGATTTCCGTAATGTATTTCCTATCCACTTCCGAAATCTTTTCCTAATTTCCTCTTCATCTTGAAGCTGGTTTGTCCTCTACCACAGTAGGCTGTTGCTGATGGTATCCGGCCGATGGACATTCAGTATCTTGCGTAGACAACTATATATAAATACTGGTACCTTCTTGATGATAGTTGTAGTAGTTTACCACATTTCAACTCTGTACAGTAGGACTTCTTGAAGTTCGTATTGAAGATCCTAACCTTGATATTGGTTGACAGTTGTTTTGAGTTCCATATGTTCTTCAATTGTAGGAATGCTACCCTTGGCTTGTCAATCCTTACCTTTACGTCTACATCAGATCCTCCTTGCTTGTCGACGATGCTTCCCAGGTACGTGAAAGATTCCACATCTTCCAGATATATTATAACCAGTTTGATAATGGAGATAACCAGTCCATATCAATTCAAATATTTTTTATCGACATTAAAATATATTGCTAAATAATATTTAACCTCTACAGTAGCAAAACGTGTTCTCTAGATAGCATCTTAGTTACTCTAAGGTTTGAATAATTTTTTCTGGTTAGCGTTTTTTTAGCGAGTTAGTTTTATACGGGATGGGGTCGCTAACCTCATGTCCAACCTTCCTCCTTTATCCGGCCTTGGAACTGGCAGTAGCCACCGGAAGGAATTCAGATGGAGTTAGTTACTCTAAGACCATACATCAAATTATATATTCCATACACTAAAGTCTAAAACATCATTTGAGATTATTTGGTATATGAAACATAAATGTTCAAGCAAAAACTTAAATAATACTCCGTGAAAATTGTCTCTTCAAAAAATATACTTATTGATTGGTTGGTTGATAAACACTTAACTAAAGTGACCAAATAGATGGGTAATCATGAAGTAATATGTCACATTCAAAACAAATTCATGCGAAATGTATAATTTCTAAAAATTTTAACTTTAATCAACCAGAGGAATCATTTCTGAAATGACCATTTTAATATTTTGAAACCGTAAGCATCAAGTTGAATACGGTGTATGAGAACTCACTTCCTTAGCTAGGAATCCTTAAATATCCCTTGAAATTTTCAGTAAATACACATAGAAATAATACTGTCTTATCGTTGACTCGAGCTTCAGCTAAACCTGTTTAATGATTGCCTTATCAGTGATTAGGAGTTAGATTAGAGAGAGTTATTTACAAAAATAGTATATACGTCTATTGTGAGTGTTTCGTTTTATTGAGTCAGGCTTTTGAATTGTGTAGCCTATTTACTATATAACTCAATAGGATATGAAAAGACGAAATAATTAACAAATTTGTACTAACTAAAGTAAACATTATTTATATACAGAAAATGCCTAAACAAACTAAAACAGATACAAATTATAAGCAAAAATAGGTAGCGGCTAGCAGTGGAATCTAGGACACGCGTTTCATCCTATAATGCTTGTGAATTAAGGTAATATCGAGGCAATACGCACAGTATGTACATATGCCAATAAGAGACTGATCAATTGCAGAGCTAAGCATTAATGGGAAGATGCAAGTACACAATACCAAGTGAATTACAGATACAAATTATTTATTGAATAGGAAATAATTATGAAAAATTTAAAAGGTCAATTAAAGAAATCTAAAATGCTGAACATTTGACCTTATCATATGTTATGATGATTTTGTTTGCTATACGATAAGTCTGTATATAGGCTTTATTATTGTTCACTAGCGTTATTTTAATGACAAAACACGTAAACGTCACATGAGAGAAATTTTACTATATACTCTCTTTAGATACCCACAAGATAAATATCATCTTTAAGAGTTGCGTAGTAAACTATATATATCGGTCTAAAACAATATTATTGCCACAATAGTTGGTAGTATAATTAAATCCTCAAAATATTTATTTATTCTTTCGGGAAAAAAAAAGAATTTCCCTTGACTACTAAACGGTGTATTGACTTCCTATTAACAAATTGTAAATATTTTAATATCAAGACAAATTATCCACTTATGAATGTTATATCCTTAGTCAGTCAGTAGTTGTTGTGATTCGAATCCAATTCACTTGACCTGAATAAGTCTGTTGGTATTGATGATGATGAATAATAATTGTATGATTCAAACATAGATTACATAAACCAGATAGACTTGGACAGGATAGTATGTAAACTAATAGTTGTCGAAGATAATATGATTATCATTAATCATTTGAATGAGACTACTACATTGTTTCAGTAGGATTTAATAGTTTAGACATTTGAATTGATATTTATTATCATTTATTATTATTACGAAATTATACATTTAACGATATCAAAGATTGTCTCACATCGATCTTTGGACAGTAAAGTTCCATGTATTGCTTTTTTCAGACACTGATTTATACGTCATCCAAAATGAAGTCGTACTAGACCATCTATTTAAATAAACAATTTCCTATTAATTAAAACAACTTTTTAAAACCTTTTGTAAGCAAGATAGATTTCTTAAAACTGGTAAACGTCGGTCATATTCAAATGTGTAAAAGTCCTATTTCATATACACTAGAAGCACTAACAAGATCCTTAAGATTGTACGTTAATTTGTCATCAGATAATCTATTGACTTTCCAGTTATTTACTAATGCTAATATACTTTCACACAGAACTAGTTCGGCTCTTGATTATAAATTGTCTGATAAACGGTGAATTAGAATCACTTAAAGGTCGTTTAATGTTTAAGAGACTTATCGTGGTTATACATTCAAGGAATAAGATAGGAGGAACCTACTGCCAAATCTTGTATCTTATATTTATTCATTGAAACTTCCCAGTTGATTATGATTAACAGTTGTAAATTCACGATTCCCACAAAGAAAGTTCCAATGAGAATACTTTTACTGAGTACTTCAATAATTTCGTTCAGAACCTCCAGGTCTTGTTACTCATCCACATGATGTGAATCTAATCGTATGGAAATCATTGATAAACTCAGTCACTTGACGATGTATAAAATATTACTGTGACAAAGGATGGTGTCATAACAGACAAACAAATATTATGTTTACCAGACACTATGACAAGTATGTATAAATCTACGTTCATTCTTTTTAATTTAAGCCATCATATGAAGCCTGAGCTGTTCAAATTTACTTAACTGTACACGTCGTCACACATATTTTCTCTAAGTCCATATTATTGATTTTTTTTAAAACAAGATCAGGCTAATACTAATGAAAGAAATTGGATATTTAGGCTTTTATCAATCAGTATTGACTATGAAGCTACAAACTTTGTACTGTTACTCTAGTGTCTGCTAGACTGCTGGCTTCACTATTAGTAGCACTATATATGTATAAATCCTCTGCTCCTCACATTAATTATTTGTATTATAAACATCAACCTTACATTATGAAACCAATGACGCAAATAGACATCAATCAGATACTGGTACAGCGTTGAAAAAAAACCTTTGCTTTTGCGCGCTTGGTAACAAATTAGTAGTTTGACAAATAAGATAATCGGTTGGACAGCCTAGATTATGATGCCAAATAATACACCAGATTATTAGCCACATGATACACAATTTCAACTGACAGTTGGGAACAGAGACAGAATAACCTATTCACTTTAAGTTTGATCCGAGTGGGGAATTTCGATTGTATTCTTTCTACATAAAACAGTAATCTGTGTATTTGTAATTACCGTATAATCACGTATAACTTGGCTCAGTAAACTAGATACTCATGTTGTGATGTTCAACAATAAACGAATACCTCTCAACAGAAGTTACATCTATTTAGTCAATCTTGAATGTCCAGTTTGATTGCAATCACATAAATCATTAGACTGATGTACGCCACTTTAAGACAAAACAAACAGTACACCTACATTGCGGACTACTTGATCAAAAAAATCCGTAAGCCAACTATACTGAAGAGTTCGTCAGCGACCTCACGAAGTACTCCCCTAAAAACTCTTCAAATCAATAAAACTATAGCAAACCATATTTTAAGCACTAGACCTTATCCAAACTTGTAATGGAAAAGAATTAAGATGAGAACCAAGATCTATTCATTTCATTTACTTTACCTTATGTTTTATGCTCTTGGGAAACATTATTCGTATCTCTACTTACATTTATCATGTCATATAACTTAGTAATTCATTAATTTACTGTTTTCCAATGTCGATTCGTGAGAAAATATAATCCCCATCCCAAGTTATGTAGTCATTATCGCTTATTTGAATTTACATGGAACAAAATTTCAGTCGGAATTGTTTATGAGTTACACTGCTTTTTTGAGTATTAAATGTCACGCTTACGTAGGATTTAATAGCTTGAGAGCAATGTCGTTGTTGCAGATGATCTCTGTACTGAATACAGAAATTATCACTCAAAAGATTATTATTAAGTAACTATTTGTTAATTGTGTAATGTTTTATGGCCTCAAACAGTTAAATTCGGTATTTCCATATCCTTGACTAATTCTTCTTGTCCTAGATATTTGGTCTTCTTACTTATGATATTGCTATACTAGTCCTATTCAAGACAAAAAAGTTATTCTCTTCAAAACTGGGTCTATATTTTAAATTAGACTGACGTTTCTTCCCAACACTCGGATTCTTTGAAACATACTTCATCATTCCGATAAGGGGCTAGCATGATAAGCCGCGAAGGAAAACGAAAACCTAATACATTACTTACATTGCAGATAACAATCCATCCCTATCGAAAGAACAGTTGTGACTTGAAACACGAACAAGATGTTTGAATAGTAATTGTTCATAGCCATCAGTCTTTTGTCTCTCATATCGTGCAAAGATTCGTTGAGTCACGCTAAAAATACATTCATCTCCAGATAGTGTTACTCAAATTACCGGCACGCATATCTACCCACAAACTGGTGGAAAACTTACGAAGATATTCTCTTCCTAATTTAAGGTCTCGGGTTTACACCAATCTATCCTAAAAGTTAGTCAGTGTATCATCTGGATGCGACTGGTATTGGTATAAAATAATAAAAGGGAAGAAGGATAGTATATCCCTTATGATATAACGTTAACGAACAACGATATCAAATTCTGGACGAGAAGAAACTAGTTTTCTTGCTCCTCCTAATTTCCGTACTCCGTTACCTATTACACAGTAAATATAGAATAAAGCCCAATAACAGAGCACTGGATTATATTTAGAAGTAACTATCCAATTCTTCTACTTCAGCAACGATTCCTAATTACTTCATAACAGGAGTGTTCAAATTTCACTCATATTTTCTATGTACTGAGAAATTTCTGACGCATAAAATTGATCATGAGCAAGTAATGGATTCCACTTACTAGCACACATGACGGATTAATGATTTTAACAGTTCAGTACATCAATCGACAGAAAACTTGCTTTACTCAATGTCAACTAGAACCAGCTGTTCGGTAGGAAAAAACCAAATATAAAGACCATACCGTCAACCAAAAGAACGCCAGCAGACACCTGTAATCTAATACCTAGTTTAAACGTGTTGCCTTAAAGTCTCTCTAGAAAAGGACTATTGAAACCTAGTACTATGTTTCCCAAAAAAACATTTTCCGTACCAACAGTCATCTATTACAGCTTGATAAAATACAGACTAAAAGAGAGCATAACTCGCTCAACTTACGAATAGCTCGGATTACTTTCTACTAGTTCACGTCTACAAACAGTGAACAAAATATCTAAATACTTCGCAAACAATTAAACTAAATGATAGCACGAAAAATACAATTAACATCATAGAAGTGTACGAGCAATGATCACTGAATTAGTTATTTCAAATATATTTGCAAAACAGGTATTTACATGATTATATTTCAAAAAATGTAAACTGCTCAGACTAAACCAACAGTCAGACCGAAAAGCAATTACAACAAACAATAAACGCAACCGTGTTTAAATACAAAACAGTTCTATTTCGAACAGTATTATACCAACAGAAGCACTAACTAGTTTTACAGTATGCATTTAGTCAATCAAAAATAATTAAATTAGTCCCATACAAACGTGAGCTAGTAAGTCATCTGCAAAGACCGAGATAAGTTTGAATACCGGTCGTTCATTTTGTATCAAGGAGTTTCGTATTGAAGTGATTATTTGCAGTAAATTGTACAAGACCCATATCAACCAGCTCGTCCAGATGTTGGAAGAGGTGTGTCTGATAAATTGGAGAATGGGGACTTATTGGTTCCAGTACCACTAGATCGCCAGAAGTTACCACTAGATGAATTACCCCCTCTTTTTTGGCCATATCCAAAAGAACGTTGATTGTGATATCCTGTCCTTCTGAGATACTGCTGTGGAACAGTACCAAAAGTTGCTGAATTGAGGAGTCTCTCGTACCGTCTGTTCATTCCTTGGGGATTTAGGCTGAATAAAGCACGACTTCGTTATATTAGCAAGCAGTAGGCAAAAACCAACTAGAAATACCGAATAACAGACTAATAGGTACTAACAAACGGAAACCATCTAGTTTATCATAACCGGTATATGATTTTGTGACTATGATAGGCTTAATATTAAACATGTAAACAAGACAAAAACCCTAGAGTGATAAACAGAAGTATAAAAATTGAAAATTAAGTATAACAACCTAACAAATTTAGAATACTCCGCTCTAGACACAGTTATCATACCTTTTAGGTTAATCATATCCAATCAAGCCAATCGTTAGGGTAAACGTAGTAAATGTTATGGTTGCGATATCTACTGAGTAGACTAAAACACCTGGCTTATAAAAAATTTTATATTATGAATGAACGAATACAATCAGCAGTGTTGGGAAGGGAAAATGATCATGTTTCGGGTGTTAAGTGAACCAAACCTCAAAACTCCAAACTTGACTGAATAAGAACAACAATATTCACATACGTTTTAACTACTAGCATATTCTATTCACAGTACATGACACGATCCCCACGAGAGCTACACAGTGGATTGCAATACTAGATGTAATAGATTACTAATATTACTCAATGAACTGAATAAGACTTGGGATAAAAAGTCACGTATGATCTCAACGCCACCTTCTGACTGCCACGAAAATTAGTCCCACAAAGTTAGTTGTAAATATTTGGAGGCTTATATCAGTTTGAAATGTTACTAGTAACTTAATTCTGAGAGGTGGGATTTGCTTTGTTTACAGTTAACGGCTTATTATCAAAATACTTACGCTAACAATGTTAAGCATGTACGTGAATTTAGTTGTAGTTACCAGCGCTGTAAAACAGTCTTATGTAATTCGACAACAAAACAGATATTTATGCACTCACTTCGCGTATCCAGAAAATACATTATCCAAGTACACAAACTAAACTAGAGCAAAGTTTTAGTCGCCAACCCTAAAGTTGAAAATCAGATATCTCGACATCAATGGTCATTGTCTCTTGACTTTATCGATAAGGCATGATACGCTCATAAAAGGTACTGTGAGAATTCAAGTCGAAAAGATTAGTGGAATGTACTCAAGTTTAGAATAATTTCAACGCTGATGTTGCTTGAAACCTAACAGTGCCGACGGCCGTTATATATATATATATATATATATATATATATATATATATATATATATATAGTGTTTCGAAAGTATGAAAGTTTAGAACACAGCTATTTTCCCTATTCTCGAGAAATGAAACTCAAAGAGTAAGGAAACTATAAAATCCTTAGATCGGTTGTGAATACAAACTAAATTCAACTATCGAATTGGTGCTTGTGTAGTTTACGGCAGGTATCGAGATACTTCCGAACATAAAAAAACTGACAAAACACGTTGTTTTGAAGGAATATTTTTAAAATAAAAAGAAGCAAGGCTATACTTCGCACACTCAGAATTTCAAATGAAATTATTAGTTACCCATTTGCGCGGTCCATCATTTCGGAACTAATAGTATCGAAAAACGACTTGAACTTATCATAGCACGTGTTCTCATCTTCAGTTGTGCTGCTCCTATTATTCTCCGCGTTGTCGAAGGAAGTACTTGACGAACCTGTTCTCTAGAAACAGAAATCACAGTATATCCAACACTTACAGTGCTGATCGTTATTTTTTCCAACTCAGCTGCAAGTTCTGCGTTAGCTCTTTCATAGTCATATTCTACCGAAAAGTTGGTGTGCTCATTTACTGTAGATACGTTTGACCTGAACTTAGGCCAATCATGACCATCCGCTGACCAACCACCCCAACCACCATGAGTATGCCCAGAACCCTTGGAGCCACGATGGTTTGTTGACCATTTTTGACTATATCCTCCGCGTCTGTCTCTTGGATAATCATGCCCCTGATAATAACTAGGTGTATTTTTGTGAGTGTCACCCTTTTTACCCACTTGATCTCGATTAGCCCATGGCTGTGGATAGTCGTTATGCACACCAGATCCTAAGACAGCACGATGTCTAGAAGTACCTATTCCAGACTCTTGAACATCCCTAGAACTTGCACCTTCTCTTCCAGATGTGTTAAAAATCCCTGGGTCTATGTCGCTACGCTTATTCCCAAATGGTCTTTGGCCACGAGTATCAGAAATCTGGTGGTTATCAACATGAACGGTCCCTATAGGAGCTGGCCGACAACAAACTGCAGGCACCTGGTATGAAGAATTGTTCGGGTAAATATTCTGATTAAGGCTATCAAGTGAGACAGATTGAGATGCTAGTATGAGAGACAATTCTGAGCATCCAGTAGAAACACGACTAGGATTAAGATCTACAAGGAATAGAGTAACAAAATGAAAACCCACCCAAGCGACTTCTACTTTCATTTACTGGGAGTCCAGGAGGGTGGGACAAAGCAGACTGGTTACATAAATAAGTACAGAAAGTACATACCCCAGGTGCTGCACTAACGATTGCTGAGTCTTCATTTAAAAATACAGAAGACTGCACGACACGTACATCGTCTAGATCCCGGCCACGAAACACCACCTGATTATACTCTTCATTCCGAGGAGCAACTGGTCGCTCACAAGGGCGGTCCTCAGTGCCAAAAGACCAAACTGTAATGATGAAACTAAGAAAGAACACTAAGTACCCTTTGAAAGAGTAATAACGGGTTCATTGGGCGTGTCAAAATCTATGGAGTGAAGGTTCCCCTCATATCTTATCTTAGCCTTAGATATTATAATGACGCGACATCCTATAATCGATAAGTCCGACGCATTCATGACAAATGGAGGTCAAGACTGACTAGAGCGCTAGCAGAATGAAGTGATACAAACAAAATCCCTGGAAAATGTGAATTGCTGCATACATAGAGTTGAACAAAACATTTCCTTCACATAATGATTGTGTTCTATTCTTGTAATTATTTTGTACAAATTCATGTACCAGTTCTTCATGAATCCCGTTAAAACTATGGAGATATGACTGACAAGCTTATTTTGTAAATAGTTTTCAATATTATTTGTATTTATCTTGTCAACCTTTCACTGTATGTATATTTATCATTAAATGATTGTACGTGTTGCTTTAGTGAATGACCTTGAACACACCTTTCCGTTGTGCAACTACATAGCGTGACACTGTGGCTTGTTAACAAATACATTGCTACATACATATCCCTCGTTCTATTATCGTTTGTGATTGAGTTAAATGATATTTAAGTCAAATATTACTTACATTTATAGACTGTGAGTGGGAATATACCATACCTTACGTTGGATTACACTATTGGAGAGTTCGTCAAACCGATTAGAAATACCAAGCATTTATAATTGTGGATTTACTGTACCAGACTAAAGCTGAACACGCATCAATTTGCTGGACTTAAGTAAAGTCCCAATTTTTTATTGTATTTGTAACGATTAACTTATATATATTAACATTGCTGTTGATCTTTATCAACTTTGTTGATACTTTTTGCTTTTATATATCGCCTGGTCCACCACAATTATTTGGCGAGCCTCGATTTCGTTAAAGACGTTTACTGTTTATATATATATATATATATATATATATATATATATATAACTACTTGCCACGCCACTCCATTATTTTTTCCCCACTATTAACTCTCCTGGTAAACTCATTGATATAGATAGTCCACCGACCAACCCCTCAAGCTCTTCACAACCAGAAGATAATGCTTTAGGCTCGATCAACGCTATTTCAGAGTTAAGATTACGAACGTAAGGTGTTAATAATCCCAAAATCTGGTTTGCACGGGTTGAGGCATTATTTTTGGCGAGAGGCATACGCTCACAAACGACAAAATATGCCCATGTTGTTGGAGCATTACAGATAGAAGTGGCGGCAGAAGTCGGAGACCTGATTGATTAGGTACCGGAAATGAACCCCTATGACAAAATAAAAGCCGTAGTAATCCACCGTACATCGTAGTCTGACGAAAAACGCTTAGAGCAACTGCTCACCACATGCGAGTTAGAGGACAGAAGACCTTCACAGTTGCTTAGACATATGAGACAGCTAGCAAGCTCATACAAGTTAGACGAAGCGTTACTTAAACAGATGTGGTTACAAAGGTTACCACATAACGTCAGACAAATCCTCAGTATATCAGGAGCCTCTGTCAGTCTTGATGATTTAGCAGACATGGCCGATAACATGATAGAAATATATCCCGACAGTCGCGGCGTCAATACGTTAAAATCCTCAAGTAGAGAAGGCACGAGCGACGCATTTAACATCCCACATCAAATAACACAGTTAATACAACAGGTAACATCGCTACAGGCAACTATTGCCACTATTCATTCTCGGCCTGCCAGATCTATGTCCAGAAAGAGATTAGTATCCAGACATCGTCTTAAGTCACCCAAACAGGCAGCCGGAATTTGTTGGTATCATTCGAATTATGGTGGGAAAGCACGCCGTTGCACTAAACCGTGCAACTTTAGGACAAACAACCTAAGGAAAACGAAGTGGCCAGACAGTAATGGCGGCGGCGGTTGCTGTCCAACACGTTAACCGCCTCTCTGATATCAGGGATCGTATTTCTGGCTCGGACTTTTTAGTCGATACTGGAGCAGAAATCAGCATCATCCCACCCCATCTCTCCCGCAGAAAACAGACAACAAGCACTAAACTTTCCCTATTAGCGGCTAACGAATCAACTATCAAAACGTACGGTGAACAATCACTTATATTAGACCTCGGACTCCACAGAAGATTTACATAGGTTTTCAAAGTTGCTCATGTCCAACGACCTATCCTCGGAGCCGACTTCCTCAGTGAGTACAACTTGTTAGTAGATATGACTAAGAAGAGATTAATAGATTCAAATACATGTTCACAGGTAGGTTGTACACATTCCAACGACTATGAAATCCATGGTGTACGAATAATGAAGCCTGCGAACAACGTTTTCAACGACATACTGGCAGAATACGAATGCATCACGAAAATAGACTATCGAAAAGAATGTGACCCACACCGTGCGCAACATCACATCACTATCACCGGACCACCCATTCGCGCCAGAGAGAGAGGAGACTACCACCAACAAAGTTGCAGACAGCTAAGAGTGAATTTGAACACATGATGCGACTTGGGATTACTAAATAATCCAATAGTCCTTGGGCCTCGCCGTTAAACATGGTACCAAAAGAAAGACCAAGATTGGCGTCCGTGTGGAGAGTGCCCCCGACTGAATAATCAAACCATCCCTGATAGGTACCCTACCCCACATATACATGACTTTTTCGTGCCTTAAGGTAACCCTCGTGCTATTGATAGAAGAAACCAGAGAAGTAGTGAATAGGTCTTTATTTCGATCTTCGCGCAGTCACAGTGAAGCGTGGGATTATCTGTTCAGACAAACAAAGGCTCTCAACATTCAATATAAGATAATAGGGAATATAACGCTTATACAAAATAAGGAAGTGAGTGAATACTTGAACAATACTGTTTTGGCATATGCTTGGTTGTTTGGGGTCAACTCTTAACCAACCAACCTAAGCTGTTACATTAGCTTCCCCCTGGAATCGACTTCCGTAGGAACGTCGGTTCGATTAACCTATCTATCGAAAACACCTTAGTTCTATTTCTCATCCCAAGGGAAAATTATCAACTCGCTCACTGTTTGACTTACAATCAGTGACGAACGACGCTGTCAACGATAGTCCATGGATGTCTCTTCATTTACTAGCTTGTCATCTTATTTTGTAGCATGTGATTTTTTTTACAAATATCGCTGACGGTTTGCTGCATGCTTTCAAGAGGAAGTGTGAGAATGTGGAACAAGAATATCTGAGGAAGTGCCGCGAGCGGGCTACCCAACACCATGTTGGTGAGGTACGATTTTTCCATGCTCAGACCGGCTATCAGGTGTTTACTCACCTGCCTCTTGAGTCGCCCTCAAGTAAAAGGTAAAGAAGAATCTGCTTCAAAGGTAATGGTGAAAATCAAGCAAACCTGAAGAACCGCTCCACTGCCTGCATAAAATAATAAGATACAAAATGGAAATACATAAATGTAATTGATAATTGTTCGGTTCCATGTAAGTGCTTGACCTCCAGAACGGATTGGTATTCTGGAAGGAAATAGACATAGTGTAGATATCTTGTGCACGAAAAACCATGAAAACAAAAAAATATACTCTTTTGTAATGCATATATGTAAAAGAGTGAGCTTGCTAGAAGTTGGACTCTAACAAAATAGATCAAACGCATGACCTTGAGCCTGTGATGACCGTCTTTAACAACTAGGTGCGTAACCAAGGGTGCATCAGAGTATTCCACAAAACGGAAAAGAATATGCGGTTAAGAAGCAAAAAAAATTGTGTAGAGTATGCGGATCAAGTACAGTTGTGTCAAATACCCTTTTCTGGTTTGATTTAGGTATGCATGATATATTGAAGCAATATTTCGTCAATTCATCCAAGTAACGAATTGGTTTGCACCTCAGAAGTGTGTGAGTCCTATTACTCATTAGTATTATGAGTGATTAATTGGTGTAAGGAAAGATTGAAGTCACTCCCTTCGTGGTCTGATGTGGTTTAACGGCTAAGCACGCGGTCTCGCATTCAGGAGGGCAGAGGTTCGAATGCGTGTGGGGCCTGCGTTTTTGTTCACCAGACCCACCTTCAATACGATGTTTGTTGCCCGTAAGTCGCTCACATATGAGAGAAAAAATGACAAGAGGACAGATTGATACATCAAAGTGCTTTGTTTACATTAATATTATTACTATAGAAAAAAAACCCACAAGTTTAGTGAATTTCCATTTTACGTTATATTTAAACCAACGAATATATATATATATATATATATATATATCAGTTATTGACATAAAATGTCTTTTTATTACGCTAATGTTAAGTTCCAGAACTTTGTATGGGCCACTAATAATAATTGGTTTAACGTTAGCATAGTCGTGATATTCATATCGTCAGTTCAATGTCATGATTACTAAACAGTTCCCTTATAAGTTGTGTTTAAAATTAGGTATGTGGAATCAATGCGGCTAACATAGTAACCTTACAGTAATGCACTGTACTATATCTTCACGGTTATTGATTCTTAAATGTCAGAAATTAAAAAAAATCTGAATATTGCCAATAAAGATGGGTTATATGATCACACTAAAAAGCATGCTGCAGGAAAACTGGTTAAGTCATTACGTAAGTTTCCTAAACATGAAAAAAATGATGAGAACTTTAATAAGTACTTGACCATGGTTTAATCCAAAATGTTTTGTCTAGAAAACTACTTATTAATAGTAGTATTAATCGTATCAATCTACTAAACATATCCTCAACCGAAAACTTTTAGGAGTAGTTCATATGGTATATATATATAGCCAGTCTACGTGAAAAATGTATATAAATATATAAGAAGTACAGCCAACATAGTTAATTAACCAGAAAAAGAAATTATAAAACTCGCCTGGGTTGCTTTTTGAATTCGTTGTATTTGCCAGTGTTAGTTGTATGAGTTTGATTAAAATCCTCAGCCATCGTTTCGGAATACCTAGCTTATGTGTCCAGTATTTAAAAAAATATTTAACATAAGACTTATATATCAAAGGTAAAAGGTCTGGGGAGTTGTCGGTGAGGCGGAATGAGGAAAAAAATATTTTTAAGTAGATGCAGGGTGTGATTAGCTACGTGGTTAGATTTTATCCTGCAGCCAATACTGTCAACATCCTTGACTGACTAATTGGATGTGCCCAGCGAACCGTTTTAGTCATTTGTAAAGATTTATCATCTTTACATTTCGATTCCGCAATGGATTTGTCAGTTAAACGATCTAACAACACGTATGGTGTTTCATGATCTAAATAAGCCGGCTTTAGCCTATCAATACTTACTGTGTCGGTGTTTCCATGTTTTTCTATCACGAAATATTTAGATTTTCTTGAGACGACTTTGAAAGGACCTTCAAATGGAGGACTGAGTGGTGCTTTTATTTTGTCACATATTATCTAGACGTGCGTGCAATTGCTTAGGTCTTTGGGTATATATACGGCGCGCGATTGTTCACGAGTATTAATCGGCTTAAGTTTAGACATGTGGTCCCGTAGTTGATCTACATAATTTTCCAAATTAAGTTTTTGACTGTTAGTATTAGGGTTAACAAATTCATCGGGTAGTCTCAGAGTTGTTCCGAAAACCAGTTCCGCAGCTGAACACTGTGCGTCAGTTTTGACAGATGTTCGTATTCCCAACGTAACTAATGGTAGGAATTCTGTCCACTGATTGGGGTTTGAGTGAGATATAAGGGCGGTTTTTAGCTGACGGTGAAAACGTTCTACCATCCCATTAGCCTGAGGATGATATGCAGTGCAGCGTATCCTATTGGAGCCTAGAAGTTTAGCCAAGTTATTAAATAGTTCGAATCCGAATTGCGCTCCTCTATCAGTCGTTATTGTTATGGGTGTACCAAAAATGGTTACCCAGTTCTGCATGAAAACCTTGGCTACTGTTTCCGCTTTGATATCCGCTATCGGGATGGCTATAGGGAATCTGGTAAATCGATCTATGCATGTAAAAAGATAATTAAAACCGTTTGAACGTGGTAAAGGACCTACCAAATCGATATGCACATGGGCAAAACGTGCATCTGGTTGCGAGAAGACACCTATGGGTGAATTTGTGTGACGACTAATCTTTGATTGTTGGCATGCTGAACACTCTCTAACCCATTTGTGTACATCCTTCTGTAAATTCGGCCATATATATCTGGCATTGATTAGTTTTGTTGAAGCTTTTGCGCCAGGATGAGACAAAGAATGAAAGTTATTATATATCAACTTTCCCATACTTTTGGGAACGAAAGGTCGCGGAATTGCCTTGGTCGTGTCACAGTAGATTGGAATACCATCGACAGGTGATGGGAACTGTTTTAAATTAAGACTTGAATTGTTTGTTTTAAGCAGGTTTTGTAATTCTAGATCCTGCTCTTGTTCGTTTCTCAACGTCTCGAAGTTTACTGTAGACTGCTGTAGCACGTTCATTTCTAGTCTAGATAAAGCATCTGCCGCCTGATTGTCCTGACCTTTGACATGTCTGATATCGCTTGTGAACTGTGATATATAGTCAAGGTGTCGGACTTCTCGAGGTGAGTATTTATCAGCTCTCGCTCTTAGCGCATTCGTTAGTGGTTTGTGATCCGTAAAGACTATAAATTCCCTGCCTTCTAACCTGTGTCGGAAGCGTCTAATGGTTAGGTAGATTGCAAGAAGTTCTCGCCCGAAGGTAGAATACCTTGTCTCTGCTGGAGCGAGTCTTTTTGAGAAGAAAGCAATTGGTTTCCAGGCGTTTTTAACCAGTTGGTTAAGGGTACCGCCTACTGCTTTATCTGAAGCATCCACCATCAAAGCAAGTGGGAAAAGAGAATTCGGATACATTAACGTAGTTGCTTGAGCTAATTTATCTTTAAGCTGTTTAATAGCTTCGACGGCGTCGGAAGACAGTTTGAATCCTTTTGGTTTTCCTTTGAGCGAATCTGTCAAAGGTTGCATTATTTGTGCACAACCTGGTATGAATCTGCGATAAAAGTTAATTAGACCTAGAAAACTTCTCAGTTGTGTTAGAGAACTAGGTATGGGGTATTGTTTGATGGTATCTACTTCTTTTTTGATCGGTTTAATCCCTTCTGGGCTTATTGTGTGACCGAGAAATTCTAATGTTTGAACACCGAAAACACATTTACTTTGATGTATGTTTATTCCATGTTCATCCAGTCTTTTCAACACTGCTTGTACATGCTGTTCGTGTGATTGCAAATCGGGGCTGGTAATTAACAAGTCGTCTATATACCCCTGCGCGAATGGCATATCTCGAAGTAGGTTGTCTATGAATCTTTGAAATGCCTGTGCCGCATTTCTCAGGCCGAATGGCATGCGTACAAACTCGAATAAGCCAAAGGGTGTTGTAATAGCTGTCTTGGGAATATCTTCATCAGCCACTGGGATATTGTGATATGCCCTGACTAAGTCAATTTTAGTGAATATGTTCATACCCTGTAAACCGTTTGTGAAATCTTGGATATGCGGTATTGGGTACCTATCTGGTACGGTTTGACGGTTGAGGGCTCTGTAATCCTCGCACGGTCGCCAGTCACCTTCATTCTTCTTTGGGATCATATGCAAAGGGATGCCCATTGACTATCAGATGGACGGATAATACCCAATTGTAGCATATAATCAAACTCGGCCCTAGCGATTTTGAGCTTATCTGGTGCTAGTCTCCTGGGTTTTGCAAAACCGGTGCACCCTCGGTTTTGATAGTGTGACTTACTTTTAGTTTGTCTTTAGAAGGCTGTGGGTTTGGTTAAGTTAATTTTGGAAATTCCGCGAGTATATCTTGGAATTTCGCTGTTGTTACTGGAGGAGTTTGAATCAACTTAAGGGAGCTGATGTGACTTTCTTTGCCTTTTGTGTAATACGAAGTTTCTTTTAGTGTTAGTCGCCTTTTCTTGGTGTCAACTAGAAATTCGTATCTCTCTAGAAAGTCCATCCCTAGTATTGCCAGATCTAAGTCGGCTACCGTGAAAACCCAAGGGAATTGCCTCCTGAACCCCAAATCTAGGGTTAAAGTTTTCTGCCCAAATGTCGCGATTTTAGTTTTATTTGCAGCTTGAAGTGTAATTGATGATGTTTCTCGACTAATCTCAGTTTTATTTTGAGGGATGATGCTAAGAGCAGCGCCAGTATCCACCAAGAAATTCAAGCCAGAGTTTCTGTCTCTAACATAAAACAAGCGACTGTTTAGGCGCCCCTCCTCAGTCGTCGCGACCTGGGGAGGGGTTACTCGTTCCCACTGTCTTAGAATTATGCTCAGGCCAGGCGCATGGTGGCATGCACTTGGTTGAGTTGACACCAAACTTCCAGTGGTACCAACAAAACTGCCCAGATTGTCTGGACATTTGTGACCTGTTTTGTGACTTGGATCGTGGTCGTTGTGGTGACCTGCTCCTGTTTCTATGACCCATTTGCATTCTGGTGACAGCCTCAGTGAGACTCTTAACACTCGCAATGAGTCCTTCTATGACGGGGTCTTTTGCTGATTCTACTTTTTGTGTGTGATTTATTGTGCCTGATCCAGTTGGAGGACCTCTTTCCATTATTCTATCGGCTATACGCGCTAAATGAGATAATGAGGTTTCAGGATCTTGTGCATCCAAACAGTGTTGGACGTAGCATGGGAGAGCTTGTATCCATCCTTGTTTTAGGACTGCTTCACCCACTGTGTTATCACCCACTAAGACTTGGAGGTGACGTAAAAACTGTGACGGCAACCGATCACCTAGTGTTTCACCTTGAAGAAGTCTTTGGATTCTTTGACTATCTGATAATGATAAACGGTTCATTATCTCTCGTCTTAAGATGGTGTATGGTTGTGGTGATGGTGGATCTAAAATCAAGTCACGGACTGCTTTGGCGACTGAAGGAGGAAGGATAGAACACAAGTCTCTATAGCGAATCCCTTCAGATTTGATATAGTGTCTCGTGAAATAATGCTCTAGTTGAGCAAACCACAACTCAGGATCACTACGATCAAATTCTGGAAGTTGGGATTTCGTAGTCATAACAGTGTCTATCTCCACTGGTGACAAATCCTCCAGATTATGGGTTTCCATTGAGTCTGACATGAGGTATGTGACAAATACAGCAATAAAGTTAGCACGAAAAATGGTTGCTATAACACGAATAACTTAAGACAATACGGAATAAACTAGTTATATACTCAACTTAGTTTACGGAAATCAGGTCTACTTTTACGATTAAGTAAAAGAAAATGTTAATAAAAGAAATGAGGTTAAATTTGTGTTCAGAAAGGGCTCACCAGTTTCGTGCCCTAAGGTAACCCTCGTGCTATTGATAGAAGAAACCAGAGAAGTAGTGAATAGGTCTTTATTTCGATCTTCGCGCAGTCACAGTGAAGCGTGGGATTATCTGTTCAGACAAACAAAGGCTCTCAACATTCAATATAAGATAATAGGGAATATAACGCTTATACAAAATAAGGAAGTGAGTGAATACTTGAACAATACTGTCTTGGCATATGCTTGGTTGTTTGGGGTCAACTCTTAACCAACGAACCTAAGCTGTTACAAATTCTCGTAAAACTCACATGGCAAATGCATTTTCTCGAAACTCGACCTCGTGCTCACATACCACCAAATTCTGATGGCACCAGAAGACACCGGGACAAACAGCCATCATCACACCCCTTGGACTGTCTAAGTTTCTGAGAATACCATTCGGATTGAAAAATGCCGCCCAGACATTCTGACGATTCATGGATGATGTTACAAGAGGCTAAGACTTCGTATTCGCATACACAGACAAGGTTTTGATCGCAAGCTCATCAATAGAAGAGCACGCCCAGCATGTTCAGATCCTCTTTGAACGTTTTAAGAAACGTGGCGTTGTTATCAATCCTTCTAAATGTATATTCACCGTCCCAGCCTTAGAGTTTTTAGGACATTACGTTGACTCTCAAGGCATCAAACCATTTTCAGAAAAAGCAGAAGCCATAGTAAATTTTTCTGAGCCTAAGTTGATAAAGGCATTACGCCGGTTCCTGAGGATGTGCAACTTCTACCGAAGGTTTTCTCCTCAACTGCGCGACCACCTTACAACCCTTGACAGACCTAATGAAGACGAATAAAGCTACAGCTCAGACGAAAAAGGAGAATACCTTCACATCAACCTCTGAAGCAAGAGAGGCTTTCGCTAAAGCGAAATCGATTATATCCAATGCTACAATGCTACAACATCTAAATACTGACCCCACAACCCACTTGATTCTGTGCACGGATGCATCCCAAAAAGTGGCTGAAATTAAACGCAACTCAATTTCGTAAATGTGCCTTTCAGCTTAGCAACCAATCAGAATGAGGCGGGAAGTATTATATCCGCCATCTTTGTAAGCAATGGCGGTCAGCTTTCTTCGTTCTGTGATTCTTTCAGCTATTTCTTTTGTGTAGCTGTGTAATTTAATGTTTCAGTGTGCTAAAATGCCGCAGTTAGTGTAATGTTCTATATGTTGGTGTGAAATTTACTCCGAATCAGCATTGTTTTTTGGGTTTTTGCTGCTTCTACTCAAGTCAATGTATTTCTTCAGCCAAGCTGGCTAGTCTTATGTTTTAAAATGGTAATCGGTTTCGTATTGACTTGTTTTCTGGATATCCAAAGCCGAAGTTCGTTTTTTTGGCTAAAATAATTGTTGCTGTCGCCTGTGACTAACTTCAGTCTCAGTTTGGGAAGGACAGAAGACTTGATGGTCTGTGTTAGTCCTGGCAATGGTGGTCCCTCAGTTGATCCAACGTTCTTTTGAAAGAATCGACGGATAGAGCCTCAGCTACATGCTTAGGAAATGAGTTCTACACGTTGGTGATTCGATGGGAAAGTCGATAGTCAGCTGACAGGTAATTTGTTCTGGGCTTGTGAACTTTTTGGTGTGTCCTCGTAAATTCTCTGTTTTGGAAGACAAGAAAAATTAGGGCATATCAGGTGCAAATTTATCACTAAGAAATTTGAAAACTGTAATCACGTCGCCTCTAGTTCTGCGATATGACAATGAGGAAGGGTTCAGCTTGGCCAGTCGAGCTTCATACGGAAGCTTCTCTATTCCCGGAATCAGCCTAGTTGCCGCTCTCTGAACCTTTTCCAGAAGCTCACTGTCTTTTTTAAGCAGGGGCTAGCAGCTTGTATGCAGTACTCAATTTTAGGACGTACGAACACTGTATACAAAGTCAAAAACGTCTTAGCGTCGACATGACTAGAAGCCCTACGCATTGACCATAACGTTCTAAAGCCTTTGGCGGCTATTGCACGAGTGTGCAGTAGTCTTTAGAACTTGGCTAACGATAACTCCTAAGTCATTATATGTCTGGACGACAGGTAGCTCAGTGTTATTCATCGTGTATGTATCTGTACCTTGATGACCGATATGCATCACAACACACTTGGAAGTAATTATCGGCAACTGCCAGGTTCGAGATTATTCAGATAATCTTCAGGTCATTTTGAAGTTCTAAGCTATCACTCTTACATCGTATCGTTCTCCATATCTTGACATCGTCAGCATATAGCAAGACCGACGATGATAGGAGACGAGGAAGGTCATTTACATACAAGAGGAATAGCACTGGCCCCAAAACTGTACCCAGAAGCACTCCACTAAGCACAGCTCCCCAGCCAGATAGCTTTGAGTTCACCCTTACTCTTTGTTGACGCCCAACTAAGAAGTCTTTTATCCACATCAATAAATTGCCTCCAATCCCGACATTTCTTAAATTATATAACAGCCGATTGTGCGGGACTTTGTCAAAAACTTTGCTGAAATCTATGAAGGCCACGTCTACATGTAGCTTTTGCTCCTTAAGAGAGCACCAGGTTTCACGAGCCACTAATAAGTCAGTGAGACAAGAATAACCTATTCTGAAACCGTGCTGCTTCTCCGAAAGGATCCGGTTTTTATCGAGATACCTAAACAGCTCCTTCCGAATAATCTTTTCTAAGATTTTAACAACCACACTAGTTAGGATAACAGGGCGGTAATTCTCAGGTTTGTGTTTCGTACCTGTTTTAAAGACACGGCTTACTATGGCGTTTTTCCAGTCTTTGGGTAAACGACCCTGCGTTACGGATAGGTTAAAGCATATACTTAAAGGGTTCGCACAGAAGTAAGATAATTTTTCCAGTAACCTGGGATGTAATTAATCAGGCCCCGTGGATTTGTAGAATTATGGTCTACTATGATATTAGTGCTGCTCTAATAATAGACCTAATCCTAAAATTGTAGCTTTGTCATGATATAACTGCCTAATCTATAAGATCTTACGTGGAAGTCACAGCATCGACTACACCAGCTCACTGTATCGTATCAATTACCAATACATGATGTAGAACAAGGTTAGTCTAGAGAAGGAACAATATATTTAATATGAATAGAAGATATAAGGTAACATTCAGCAGGGACCACGCCTGCATGGCCGAGCCATGCCATCCGATCAACTCCAATTCATTCAACTCATTGTTCGCGCCTTCTCCATTGTTAGGTATTTATCCGCGTTAAATATTGAATATCTATTTTCTGAGTAGTCTCGTGTTCAGCTTTGTGGATTGTGCGGTTATTGTCCAATGCCACTACACTACTCTCCCACCAGAATCAACATGGTGTTGGTTCGATACCGAATTGGATGGGATCGTCGGAGGTTACCAAGGATAATAAGAATCCTCCGGTATGTGATGATAAGCTGAAAGATAAATCAAAAAGAAGGCGGCAGCATCTGGTCGGGAAATACATGTAATAATTTTTAAAAAAGTCTGCCTTCATGCTTAACACACTTAAAATGACAATTTGGTTGAAGATTATTTGAGCTATAAAAAATGGGATTACAGTAATAATAATAAAACAATGCGTGTTAATAGCCGCTGGTTAATAACTTGACGTATAGGTAGTAAGTATTTTGTGTTTAGAAATATTAAAGTAATGAATATTGTAGAAATGTTAATATTGGTATTAGTTTTGGTTTAAATTATAAAACCAATTAACAATTATGCCGGTAAGTCGTCCATATGAGTTGAATTCCAATTGCATCTGTATTAGTAGGCTAACTGAAGGAACAAAAGTATACCGTGGAGAATAATTCCAACTAGTGTTCCAGTTAGTTTGATACGGTTTATTTAGTTACGGGGAGATTTTCTCAACCTCACTTTTACTTGACCGTGATAGAATTTAGTAATACTACTAATACACATGAATGGTTATCAAAATAAAATTTAAATACATGAGTGATAATTATATGGATTTTGGACAGATAGCTAGGAACAAATCGTTAAACATGAGTGTGTTCGTAAGAGACATGCTCTAGACTCAATGTTCCGATCTGCGATAGACTATTTATTTATATTTATACTTGCCGGCTGATGGTGCAGACAAGTTAGTTGCAAGTATGCAGTTTATCATAAGGCGGAATACGATTCAATTGAGATATAGTGATTATAAGTTACTGAAATCAGTTAAGCCTGTGTCACATTACTAAGTGATGTGGTGCTGTAAGATGTATTCGGCCAAATACGTTTTTACAAGATGATTAACCGTGAGTGATGCTCATGTGATTATCAGGGAGTACATAAGTTGTAACCAAGGGGAGTACACTCCCAACTCATGTCTATGATAATGGCTTGAACCTTAGTCAGTGTTGGGGTAAATTCGACATTGATGTTTTCAGTTTGCAGGAGATTTGCTCGACTGCTTATACTGATTATTTGCATGCATGATTGTGTCGCTAAACCATCAATTAGACTGACAAGGTTTCGAGATATTTACTGAGTGAGCATCTGATAGAGAAACATACTGTAATCATCTGTAGTGAATGAAGATAAAAGAAAAACAACACTAGTGATAATTATAAGTCCATTTGCTGACCGATTTTGTTGATAGTTTCATTAATTTTATCAGTCATATTACGTGATTGTCAAGTCATGACAATGCTTTATGACGATATCCTGAAACTATTATGTTTAACTAGTTATAGTGTTGAATGAGGATTAGTCAGTGGAAAAATAGGTATTGTTGCTTTAGGTTATTCGAAATTATCAGAAATTTGTAACGCTAAAGAATCCGAGACGCCTAATTTAATTATAAATTTCAATTCAGAAAGATTCGTTTAGTGTTAATTCTAGTGGGCTACGGAGTTTTGATTTTAAACTTTTGTTTATCCAACAGCCACCTATGGATTTAGTTATTTTACTAGTGTAGTTGATAGTACCTAAATTTTTAATCTTATCATCTAAACTATGTTCGCATTTTAGGCTGCCAATACGATAAACAAATCCATAAACCCAAATACGATTAGCAACAACGACTATGATGGGTTTATTGATAAATGTTAAAGTCGATTCAGATGATTCCTAAATTTAGAAGACATGAAGATATAGTGTAACGTATGTGACGGGCTCAACAGGGAAAACACAGTGTTTAAATATACAATGGTCCACATGTCAGTTATTATTACTACAGGTTACTGGTTAGTGACACCACCTCTCTTTTATGACGTTAAGCTCTCACACGTTTGCGGTATGTATGAATATCCCTATAACAATGTTGTACAGCTAGTTGGAACACACTGTCTCTACTAGTCCCATGTTGCAAGAAAATTAGACGGCCAAAGCTTCTGTATTGTGGGTTAGACATCCATCTGGTATATTACACTGCCACGAAGTTGAACAGTGGCATAGATTATAAAACACTAGTCAGGTGACATGTAGTTTACAGACAGTAAGGATAGATAGCTGACCAAAGATAATGGGTGGAAAAGAGGCTAGGGTCGCAAAATCGATGAATAAGAAAATAGTTAAGTTAGAAAACAAAGTTTTCTAGTGATAATTAAGAAGTTTTAAACTGGTAGGACGTGAACTATAAAGAGCTAACAACAATCGTGTATACTATGAGTTTCTTAGGTTGGAGATAGTTGAACAGCACCCATAGCGTTGGTGAGTCATCTGTCCACTTTTAATACAAATTACAAAGGGACACGGCTTCGCGAAAAAATTGTGCTACTTTAAACATAAGAGAAACGTCGAATCTAAGTGTGAGGGGTTGGAGCATCGAGTCCTGGCTTATAATAAAAAACGAGGGAATGGAAACCATGTTTTATCATCTGGTTGTACATAAATGGATGACAGTTGTGATCCGTTATATTCACGACAGGTCTAAATAGCAGGCAGTACATAAAAATGTGCCTCCGAATTGGGTAGAAGTTCTTGAAATAGTTGATGAGGCTCTTTAGAATCTAAAAAGGGTTTACTATTTTTTTAACTTGAAGATGGTCCTACAGTTACGGGCAGATATTGGCAGCCTGTTCCACAATACACTACACTCTACTGTAAAAACCTTACAGCGCATTGGTGTTTGGTGTTTAGTAAAGTATACGCACTGTTTCTGAGGCTGTTGTAGAGATCATGGGTCGTAGTTCAGCGGAAGGTTAGAAACAATAAATCGAACAGCAGTTTGTATGAATATATTAGATTGTTCCCTAGCCGATGGCGCATGAATGTTCTAAGGAGCGGTACTTACATCTACCTGTGTAGTCGAGAGTGGAGTCATATCCGACATGTAAAGCATCTTTCGATATCTTCTACTCGTATCTTTTCTGTGGTATTTATATTTGAGAAGATGAATGAACGGAATCCAGGGAGGATCGCATACATATCTTGAGAAGGGTAAGCTCGGCCTCCATTGTAAAGAAATTCTTTATTGTGAAATCCATTAGCCGTCTACATTTAGAAATAATAAAGGAGGCATGTTCTTCAAAATGTAGGCCTCCTGTGTAATTAATACCTAGGTCATGTACTGATGTGAGTGTCTGATTTCTACATTTATTTAAGTCAAGCAGTATTTCGTGTGGATGTTTCCCAAACTGCATGGTCCCACACTTGTTGTAGTTAAATGACACCTCCAATGATCAATACAGATAGATAGGTAGTTGAGGGCACTTTGAATCTGTGATATAATTCACTCAAAGCTTCAGACTTGAAGTTGTGTGATATATTGAGATCATCAGAGTATAAGTACGGTGTCCCAAGTTTCATAATTTTACATATATCACTTATGTACATGAGAAACAATTTTTAGTCGTGATGTACTTTACCATATGTTTACATTTTGTTAAGAATTAAGTAAACTATAAATATAGTGGGTTATTGATTCAGAAGGATTTTAATTTGACCAGTCACTTATTTTTAAATATTTCCAATCATAACCTATAGTCTAATCAACAGGCATCGATATCACAATAACTGTGGCAATAATGTCGGACAACAGTAATAATCCGTAAGGTCATTTTTAAAACTATTAATTTTATTTGACGACGGGTGATAGTAAAATGCAATGAAAAGAATAGAAAAATTTTCATTAATATGTGTAGAGTGTATGAATCTCCAAAAACCACTATGTTACTTACATTATTTGTAAAATGTCACCCTTTATAACTACGCCTGGAGCACACCTGGTGCTACTGTCAGTCCAAAGCCCGGATAAAGGAGGAGGGTTTGGCATGTGGTTAGCGACCACATCCCGCAGAAAATTAACTCACTGAAAAACGCTAGCCAGAAAAATAATTCAAACCATCTAAACTCTGCCTCGGGAGTTAGAATGTCATCATTTTAGAAGAGTTATGACGCCTTATGTTAAAAACTGATTTTCTTCGGAAGTCACGAGGCTGATGCTCCTTTTGAAAACCAGAGTAACCATCAATTTAGGTACATGGAATGCTCGTAGAATGTGAGAGATCGAGAGAGTCTTCCAAATTGTTGCAGAAATGAAGAGATAAAACCTGGATTTGCTTGGAATCAGTGAAACACACAACAACGATTAGCTTCACGGGAGCTTCTGTTATACTCTGGCCATAAAGAAGAAAATGCTCCACATATACAAGGAGTTGTACTGATGCTATCCAAACAGGTACAAAAAGTACTTGATAAATTGTTACTCATGAATAAAACTGAAAACAAATCAATATCACTCACCTATAAGTGGAATATTTTTGGCTGTTGGCGGTACACGTTCAGCTATCAACATCATAAACATAGAAAATGCTAAAAATGCTGATAAACCAAAATTTGTCAAACACACTATTGACGCTCAAGGCACTCGACCTCTGAAAATCAAATTGGCTGCCATTCTACACCACCCAGAACCGACCGCCATTAAGGAATTACGCATGTTTAATGGAATAGTTAGTTTCCATAGACAGTTCTTAACTCCGCCTGTAGCTCTTATAGGGTTACTGCCGGTCCCAAGCCCGGGTAAAGGAGGAGGGTTGGGCATGGGGTTAGCGTCCCCATCCCGTAGAAAACTAACTCGCTAAAAAAACGCTTACCAGAAATAATAATCCAAACCATTTTAACTCTGCCCTGGGAGTTAGAAGGTCTTCATTTAGAAGAATTATGACGTTTCATGGTGAAAGCCGGGCTCCTTCGGAAGCCACGAGGCCGATGCCCCTTCTAACAACCAGAGCAAACGTTTTTATAGGTACATGGAACGTTCGAACAATGTGGGAAACCGGGAAGACCAGTCAAATAGCAATGGAAATGAGGAGATACAACTTAGCAGTACTGCGAATCAGCGAAACCCACTGGACCCAAGCTGGACAGAAAAGGCTAGCTACGGGAGAGATGCTGCTATACTCCGGTCACGAAGAGGACAATGCTCCACAAACTCAGGGAGTCGTTCTTATGCTGTCCAAAGTAGCACGAAATGCACTTGTAGGATGGGAATCTCACGGATCCAGAATCATCAAAGCATCATTCAAAACAAAGAAGGAGGGAATCTTAATGAATATTATCCAATGTTATGCACCCACCAATGATAGCAACGACGACATTAAAGATCAGTTCTACGAGCGGCTACAGTCAATCATTGAGAAATGCCCAAGGAAGGACCTAACTATTCTGATGAGAGATCTAAATGCCAAAGTCGGAATAGACAACACTGGATATGAAGATATTGTAAGATCCATTTTGAATGCTTTGTGTGTTGGTGAAAATCCCTCCATGTATATATTTGCACTTTGTTCCTATTGATCCTCTTAGTTGTACATTGTTAACTTTTTGGTTACATTTGAATTGTTAATATTTGTATTTTATTATAGTTTTCGTTTTTACTACACCTTCACTAATTCCCCATGTTTCTTCCCGAACTGCACTTATGTTGTTTTACTTTATACTAAGTCTGGGCGGCAGCCATTTTGGTTTATCCCTGCTCTTGATTGCTTGACCTGTGTTGACTGGAATTATGCATTTTGGTTGTGAATTGAAGCACTCTTCCAGAATTGAAAACACTCTGTGTTATAGAGCGACCAATTATTACCTTTTGAACGAATCTGTACGTGATCTATCCAGACAGGATAGAATAACAGTTATTTGTGGTGATTGGTAATTTTCTTGCATCCTGTATCAACTTTCTTATTTCCTGTAGGTTAGATTTGATCAATTGAACAATTATTGGTTGGATAGCTGCGTGGTTATATTTGTTTAGGTAATAATGTACGCTTAAATTTATGATAAATTATAGAACCGTCATCTTACCCAATTACTTTGTTTTGGTTTCAATCGGGAGAGGACGCGTACCTAACTCATCCCGACAGCTGTCCTTCACTCCAAACCGTAGTTTGGATCTTACAGTTCTAAACAAATAATTTGGTCCAATTCGTTTGGTTTTCGTTTCGCTGATTCCAATCGTTGTCTCTGGGAATATTTGGTCGTTCGCTTGCGATGCCAAACAATCGTCGAAGGAAATTAAGTCCAAGGCTCGTGGATGCTAAAAGAGATGAACAAAAGGATGGATGCCCTCAATCAAGGCAAGTGCCTTATGATGCTTCTATGTGTCATGGTTCATATTCTAATAGGGACGATTATAATTATAGTGAATCTAGTTGTGATATTATGGCAGGTGGCATAGAAAACCTTAGTTTACACGTAAAGCAAGCAAGCAAAGCGCGATGCCTACGGCGCCTTTCGTAGGTCTAGAGTTACCAAAGGTTGAGTTAAGTCATTTCGACGGTCAACCTAGAGGTTATTGGAGGTTTTTAAAGGAGTTTGAGACCTATGTGGAATCAAGGGTCAAGGATGATGGTCAATGCTTGCTTTATTTGATACATTATTGTAAGGGTAAAGCGAAACAGCCATTGAGGATTGTATTATGTTGGAAGCCTCTTCTGGTTACAGGAAGGCCAAAGAGATTCTAAAACGGTTATTCGGACAGGCGCATGTAATCGCTCGAGAGACACTAGAAGACTTATTCAATGCTGTGAATTTTGATTATACTGACGGAGAGCAACTATCAAACTTGGCTATTAAAATGGAAAACTGTGCTATGGTCTTGGAACAGATGGATTATACCTCTGATCTAAATTCTTTAGTTACTTTGGAAAGAATAGTGAGACTCTTGCCTCAACCTATGCAAGCCCAGTGGGCGGACTGTGTGTATAAATTGACCGAAGATGATAGAGAGCCTACGTTTCACGAACTCACTCAGTTTATCGCATCGCGTGCGAGAGTGGCTTCTAGTAGATTTGGACGGTTAGCAAATCGTTCAAGAAAAGGACATAACGTAAAGACGAACTGTCACGTGCAATCGGAGCAAGGGAATAGTTCGACAACGAAAATTAAATGCAGTATGTGTTCCTACGACCATGCTATTTATAAATGTCCACAGTTCTTAGCGCTTAAAGTTCAAGACCGATGGTCTCACGCTAAAAGCAAGGGTATTTGTTTCGTCTGTCTTAGACAAGGACATAGAGTTAAAGAATGTAAGCTGACAAAGCGTTGTAACGTTAATGGTTGTGAAAAGAAACATCATTCTTTGTTGCACAGCGAAAGTGATAAACCTGGTATCTCGATTTGCTGCGGATATACTAAATCACTAATCAATCAATTGTGTTTAGGCATGATTCCTGTACGGTTGAAATCGCGAAAAGCCGAGATTGTGGGTTATGCTCTCTTGGACAACGGTTCTGATGTGACACTGATAAAATCAAACTGTTTGAGGTCTCTCGGGCTAAGCGAAGACCAAGCATCAGTGGTAGTTGAGACCGTGGGCGGTAATAGAACAATGAAGGTCACGAGTGCGCCTTTTGAGGTATATTCTTTAGATCGATCTGAACATGTTACGATTGAAGGAGCTCTGATTGTAGCAAGTATACCAGGTCATAAGCCAACAAAGTCAGCAATGAACAACCTAGTTAAGTGGCCGCATTTAAGCGATGTGCCAATAGATAGCCTAGACTCTGAAGAAGTTTTACTGTTGATTGGTTGCGACGTACCAGAAGCACTTTGGGTGTTAGACCAACGGTTGGGTGGAAGGAAGAACCCGTACGCTGTGAAAACGTTGCTGGGGTGAACGGTTTTCGGACCTGCGTCATGCCCGGAATATAGGAAAAGAGTTGTTAATCATACCAGTAAGATACAGACATTAGAGAACGAAATACGTAAGCCTTATGACGTAGAGTTTTCAGATGCTTATTCAAGTGATAAATCATTATCAGTAGACGACAAGGTGGCTATAAAGATTGTGGAAGGTGGCACGCGCTTCGACAACAGTCATTTTGTAGTTTCTTTACCGTGGGAAAAGAATAATTATGAAGTAGCAAACCGTAGATTACAAAGTTTGAAGGGTATGTTGTCGAAGGATGTCAGTCCGCACATCAGGTATATCAAAAGTACTGAAAGTGATTTTACTAAGACTTATGCGGAGAGGGTCTTTGAAATATATCTGCAGTCTTATTATCGCCCTGGAGGGTATTTACCTCATCATGCAGTATTAAACATGAAAAACCAGAAGAACTTAGAGTGGTCCTTGATTGTGCCGCCCAGTTTGCAGGGGTTTCCCCAAATGATTTATCAAGAACACGATACCACTGCTGATTTAATGTGCATATTATTAAGTTTTTGCAAGGAGGCAGTTGCAATCCCTGCAGATGTTGAAGAAATGTTCATGCAAGTGAAGGACCCTGAGTCTGGTCGAGGAGCTTCAAGATTTCTGTGGTGTCAGGAGGGGGACATGTCGAATGAACCATCCGAGTTTCAAGTGACATCCCATCCATTTGATGCCACATCCTCGCCACTTCGTGCGAACTTTGCCTTGAATAAGACCGCACAAATATTCTCTGACGATATTGAGTTTAGAAAAACTACTGTGGTTAACTTGAGTAGTATAAAGTACAACATGTCACCTATTCTCTCTTATAACTCCGAGTGGTTGAAATTAGTCAGAGCTGTAACCTGGTTTAGAAGGCTCATCGAATTCCTGATGGTGCTTCGTTCCCCGAGTCATGAAGGATCCGTTCATCTAGGATGTTTAAAGGTAAAAGAGCTTGAGATTGCCAAGCGTAAAATTTTATTGATGGTTCAGAAAGAAGTGTATGGAGAATTACTTAGTGAATTTAAAAACAGCAGTAAAGTAGTAAGTCATGATGATCTGAAAGTTTTATCATTGATAATGCTTGATGGGTTACTCTGAGGTGGAGGTCGACTAAGATACTCAGATTTCCCAAATGCTTTTAAACATCCAGTAATTTTACCCAGTCGACACTTAGTGACGGAAATGATAATCAGACATTGTCCTAAAGAACAAGGACACATAGGAAGATCATTAGAAAAAGGGTATGGATATGTGTTTACTTGTTTGCAAACATGGGCAGTACATATTGAAATGATGTGTAATTTGATTACTGATTCATTTATAATGGCTCTATTACGTTTTATTGGAAGAAGAAGGAAACCTCCGGAGATTTACAGTGACAGTGCGTCAAGCTTCGTGGTGACAGTTTCTGAGTTAAGCAAGTTTGTGCATCAGTCGAATCAGCAGAAGATAAATAGTGAATTGTCAGCGAGGCCCTCATCCAACAGCATGGGTGGAGTTTGGGGAAGAGTGATTAGGTCTATACCACAAGTGTTATTGTTGATCACCAGAGAACAAGTGAAGCAGGTCACCTTGAATCTTCGGATTAGTCTTTGTTGTTATTATTGTAGGTAGGTCGAGTAGGCGTACTGTTGTAAGTCCTACTCGTTCCTATGGTGTGATATGTTATATAATGAACCATGACCATAGGCATCAAGGTAGCTTGTGTGATATGGAGGGATTTTGGGGGCCGGTGTAAGACCCATTTCGAATGCTTTGTGTGTTGGTGAAAATCCCTCCATGTATATATTTGCACTTTGTTCCTATTGATCCTCTTAGTTGTACATTGTTAACTTTTTGGTTACATTTGAATTGTTAATATTTGTATTTTATTATAGTTTTCGTTTTTACTACACCTTCACTAATTCCCCATGTTTCTTCCCGAACTGCACTTATGTTGTTTTACTTTATACTAAGTCTGGGCGGCAGCCATTTTGGTTTATCCCTGCTCTTGATTGCTTGACCTGTGTTGACTGGAATTATGCATTTTGGTTGTGAATTGAAGCACTCTTCCAGAATTGAAAACACTCTGTGTTATAGAGCGACCAATTATTACCTTTTGAACGAATCTGTACGTGATCTATCCAGACAGGATAGAATAACAGTTATTTGTGGTGATTGGTAATTTTCTTGCATCCTGTATCAACTTTCTTATTTCCTGTAGGTTAGATTTGATCAATTGAACAATTATTGGTTGGATAGCTGCGTGGTTATATTTGTTTAGGTAATAATGTACGCTTAAATTTATGATAAATTATAGAACCGTCATCTTACCCAATTACTCGAATCTCGATTACACAGACAGATGTAAGCATCTATCTTTAGAACCTTTATGGCACCGTAGGCTAAAACACAATTTAATATTTCTCTACAAAGCGATATATGGGCTCTCCTTTCTAACCTCCTGCCCGACTATAACCCACGGCCCAGCCTATAGACTTAGAAACAACCCATATACACTACTTACCGTAAAACACCAAAAATAAATGCGTTGTAAGTTCTTTACAGTACGGTACAGTTTATTGTGGAACAGGCTGCCAATGCCTATCCGTAACTGTGATACGTTTACCAGATTCAAAAAGCTAATAACCCTATTTCTAGACTCCAAAGAGCTTCAACATTACCTTGAACTTCCGGCACTTTATTACGGACCGCCTAGTATCTAGAAAGAACAAAATTATAACAAGTTCGACTGTTACTAATCTGAATATAACCAAATCACAGGATATATGGCTTATCATTTCCTATTATTCATTGTTTATTAATCATGATTTCATGCTCCCAACCCTAGCTTTCAGTCCCCAAATCTCTACAGGTTAAATGTACATTATTCTTCCTAAAAGTCATGCTTTTTTTCTACTGCAAGTAGACAGATAGCTCAATCTTATGGATGCTGATCTACTAAGGCCGATCATTCAAAGCTCAAAATTTGGCCACAAAGTCTTGTGAGTTTCTCAATGTTTTATCTTTCTCACCCTAAAATCTTTTTCTTTTTTTTCTACAATTTTATACCCTCTCATATCTTTTGATTTACTATTAATCCTTACTTCTTTAAACCATTAGTTATTTTCATAGCAGTGTGATATACTATATGGACATCTAACCCATAAAACAGAATTTTTAAATATCTGATTTGCTTGTAACATGGACCTAGTAGAGACAGTGTATTCCAACTATGTGCTTTGATTAAAGCATTAATCATACTTACCACAAACGTAAGAGAGCCTAACATCACAAAAGGAGGGAGGGTGGCGTTACTGACCAGCAAACATGAAGGTGGGGAGATAACTTCAATCCACCCATGTCTGTAGGGCAGAACATTTTGTTTAATTACGGCTCCTTATGGTTTAGTGGGATGTCACGGACTTATGGTATTGAAGCTGATTTATCACGCAAAATACCTCTTTAAATCGTGTTACGAACGTTGAATTGGTTTCACTTCCTACTCAGAAATCCTATTACAAGCAAACTAGACAATTCGCTAATATACGAAGCCTACTCAAGACCCTATAAAACCTGAAAAAAAACAAATAAAAAAACGAAAGGGGCTCTAATAGCTTCGATAATAAAAGGAAGATAGCCAGTTGTATCTCACAATACTGTTTCTAGCACTATATTTTATTTTATAATCACACATAATCTTATACTCTCAGCTCTTTTCCGAATCGCCTCCATTTGTCAGTTGTATGTCCACTCACACCTTGCTAAAGCTTATTTTCTTTAACCTATTAAAATGCTCTTTCTTAACAAATACCTTAATAAAAGAAAATTAGACTGAGTAATCATACCTTAAACATTCCTACATGAATATTGGCTACTCTGCCTCTCGTGTTTTCTTTTACTTGCTCCTCTTTCAGCCCCCTTGAGATATGGAACAGGTTACTTCATCCCGCACCATCCTTAAAGCCTTGGATATCCCAAAGGGACATAAGGTTGCGATTTCTAGAAGCACATACCTTCAATGGACCTACTCTTGACCATCAGTCGCACATTCGCAACGCAACTCTCGTGAAGCGCGCCAACTGTAGTACTGATTAAAACAATCTACATTCATGTCTTATAAATTTTCAACCCAGCTATGTAATTTAATACAGTGTATATTGTATCATTTGTATCAATTTGATCTTGCCTGTAAACTGGCATGCCTCATGTAACAAACTGTTATTTGAGAATAAATTATTATTATTATTACTTTGTTTTGGTTTCAATCGGGAGAGGACGCGTATCTAACTCATCCCGACAGCTGTCCTTCACTCCAAACCGTAGTTTGGATCTTACAGATATTATGGGACGACATGGATTGGGAGAAAGAAACGAAAATGGAGAAAGATTTGCAAATCTGTGTGCATTCAACAAATTGGTCATAGGAGGCACGATATTTCCACACAAGTGTATACACAAGGCTACATGGATCTCACCGGACCACACTACAGAGAATCAAATAGATCATATTTGCATCAACAAAAAACTTCCGAAGGACGATGGAAGATGTGAGAACCAGGAGAGGTGCTGATATAGCTTCAGATCACCACCTAGTTGTGGCCAATTTAAAACTGAAGCTAAAGAAAAACTGGACAAGTGGACAAACAGCAATACAAAGGTTCAATACAGCCTTCGTTCGAGATACTGACAAACTCAATGAATTCAAGATGGCTCTCAACGACAGGTTCCAAGCCTTACAAGATCTATTGAATGAAGAAGAAACTACTATGGAAGACAGCTGGAAAGGTATCAGAGGAGCATCAACTTCAACATGTCAAGAGATTCTGTGCCTAAAGAAACACCATCATAAGGGGTGGATCTCTATAGAGACTCTGGACAAGATCAAAGAAAGGAAGAACAAGAATACAGCAATTAACAACAACCAAACGCAAGCAGAGAAAGTCCAAGCACAAGCTGAATACACAGAAGCAGACAAGCAAGTGATGGGGAGCATTAGAACCGACAAGAAGTACGTGGAAGAACTAGCAACGACGGCGGAAAAAGCTTCTAGAGAAGGAAATATGAAACAGCTTCACGATACAACGAAGAAACTAGCAGGGAAATACAGTAAACCAGAGAGACCGGTCAAAGAATGTGTACATAAAAGAGTCAAATCCCCGGATATAATAGTGGCTATTCGAATGCAACAGCGGCGACGTAGATCACCCAATTACAGCAGTTATAACCCTGAACTAAATAACGTAACAGATAACAAGTCGAGTATCTGGAGTGAAAAGTATTGAGTACCAGCACTTAGACTGATGTACATTCAGCTCGCAGGTCTCAAACAGAAAAAAACTTATGTCTTCAAATGCTGGTCACATATCAAACATACTAAAACTTGCGGTAAAAAGACTTATCAAGGTAGTCCGCCCAAGATGACCATAGCAAAAAAGATTGATCGATTGCAGTACTGAATATGGACAATAGGAAATTACAAACCACTATCAGAACTAAGTAAATTCGTAGAATTTCCTGTGTGTTTTCTCTTAATGTCGACCCATTTATTTTTAGTTCACTTATAAAAGACAGATATTGATCATTAGAAACTTTCTCCTTTGCTCTAAATTTTAGTTATCCCTGATCTAACAATTATGCGACCATCTATTGAGTCACCGTCAGATATTTTAATTGTTAGAGTTGCACCAGAACTTGTATGGCAAATATCGAAATCGTACACGTTAGAAAAAACATCTACTCCATACACATTTGAAGTACAAGCTATGAAGAAGTCAATAAATTGTGAAACTAGTGATGTGGCCAAGAACTCTGAAAAATCTAACATAAACGATTTTTTGTGAAATCATATTTAAAAGATGTTCACTTTCTGAAATCACGAGTGTTTGCCTCAAGATATTCGAATTATGGATTAATAATTTTGGGAGGTGTTCAAATGGTAAATTTCAAGAATTCAGAATTTTAGGCTTCTGTTTCCAACCCAAATGACTTCTATCAAGCAAGTGTCATAACAGTGAAATGAATTCCTTGCTCGAATATAATACAAAAATCACTGAAATTTAATTTACATTAAGACGATCTGATGTACTAGGCTTTATCATTGATTTACAAACTTCATACCTGTTCAGTTGAATTATTTGTGGAGATAAGCTCAGTTTAAAGAAAGTGTTCATTCTGTATAACATTGAGTGGAAAGTCAATCAACAACAGTTTCCTGTTAATTTCAAACTTCTTAGCAATACTCACCTACTCTTGTATACTAGGATAAATTCAAAACATTCAGACTCTAGATAAACACGAAATCATAATACCATTCATTCAGGATCCAACACTTCACTTTTTATATGGTCTCACCATATAACCAATTGTTTAACTAATAAATGTGATGTTTATCTTACATAACAAAATTACATTTCTTCATGTTATAAGCCGCCCACTTTATCAACAATGAAAATTTTTATTTTAAGTGAAAGCTGCAAAAGCGCTTGTTATTTAACCATGTTGATCCATTAAGTAAAACAGTGAAATCAAATAATTTTTGATTGAATTCCTAATACTAGATACAGTAGGTTCCACTTGTACAACCGATTTAAATTTTCCATAGAAGTTAATTTATATTATTATCATATTTTTTATTATTATTGTCATTATTAGCTTTATTCAATATATTTTTTGTACAATATAGAGTTCTCAGCGCAAAGTATTTCAACAAGTTTCTTTTTCTTATTTCTTGATCGATTCCGACGATAAATGTTGATGGATCACCAGTTATATGTTAGCCATCGGGGAATGGATACATGGATGATGTTCGTTTTTTCCAATGTATGTTACCAGCCACCATGATGTCACTGACTGTACGTTTTCTTAACCTGTACAGAGAAATGTCGTAAACTTTTCATAAACGTGCCTGAATAGGCTGTGCGCTCAATAGACATAATGATGGGTTAAAACAAACAGGAAAACAGATAACTTGTTGAAATATCTGGATGGCAGGAACAGGTAGCCCAGATATTCAAGCAGGCAGCTACCACAAGTATAATACATAGTGATTAGTGAAACATTACAACATTTTTAGAAGACTTTGTCATCTTATCTCGGTATGTGCTTGTGACCAAATAAAGAGTATTGTCATTAATTGACACTTTTCAGTCCGTATATACAAAGTTCTGATGAGAATCTTTCAACTACAGTAGATATATAAGGATATAAATAAGTAACAATTATAAACACAAATAGTGTTTAGAAGAAACATTATTCTATTGTTTTCAATGTAAAATCATTACTTATCTTAATAATACATAATAATGTTTCTGAAAATACGTTTTTTCTACATTTCAATCTTAAATAAGTATCTATTAAGTAGCACAATATTTGCTTTGAAAGATATAACTAAACAATTGTTTTACATTGTACAGTATATGTCAATGACAACAATATCGTTTATAAAGAGACACCGAATGATACAATAGATATTGAGCTGTAACCTATATCTGAAAATCACTTTATAGATTATTTCTTTTATCAAGACTGAAGAAGAAGTGAATTCGAAAGAAAAAGAAACAATTGTTTAATACATTATTAAAAATCACTTAAGATAGTAGATCATACTTGCTTGTATGTTTCAGTCAAATCTTATTTCAGTGAAAACATGTAATGATCGACTAGTTTTCGAATATGTACATATGTATGTTAACCGAAATGTTGGAAAATGAATGTTAAAAGTAGAATATTATTGATATATTTAAATATTTTGTAGGTCACTTTTACTTTTGAAATACATAGTTCTATTAATTTCTGCAGCATTTATTACTGTTACTGGTATGAGTAGTTACGTAATCGTTTAGAATGTGTATATTTAGTTGTTTAGTCCTTTCTATACAGTGTAAAATGTCATTAAGTGAAAATGTTTTAGAGTTCTGTCTTTTTGTGCTTCTAGGCCTTAGAACTTTAAATTCTGTCTTATTTAAAACCTGTTTGATGTACTTGTTTTAGGTTCTAAGGTTAGTGGCTTATTTACAGCTCAATGAAAATGTATCTACTGTATGAAACTGAAACTCATATTTTAATTACTCCAACTTAAATTATTCGGGAAAACTAACTCAATAGTCTGTAGTTAATTGCACTGATAATAAGTCACCTTTGTTCTCTTTTTCCATAATACACTTTGACGTCTTCACAGAATGTATTATGAGTGTAGTTAAAATGTTGTACGGTGAAGGAGGAGATAAAAATTATTGTATGGTTTTTAATTTTAATCAATGGAGTGATACATAATCTGAAGAACCTTATATCGTGTTAGCTATGGTAATGGTTTTACGGAAATAATCTGCATTAGGAATTTTGGAATATTTCATCAAATTGGAGGGAAGATAGAAATACACTTACAGGAGGATTGGGAGAAAGGTTTTATATTATGCTTCTTTGGTATAAAGTAATACAATTGTGAACCAAGGGAAATAATGGGACTGAACTAATCTCTTTTGGTTTGTTTTCATTCTATTATTCTTGATGAATCCTCTTACGGAGAGGAGAGATAATCCCAGTCCTAATAATAGATCGTATGAGACGATATAGAAGCGAAAACGCTTCGTCCATTTTATAAATCCGGTATCTGTTAAGTAAGAAGGGACAGAACTATTCAATGATTTGATTATTTACTTTCTAGATCAGTCTGAAGCACGTTAGATAGAGTGCTTACTTTAGCAATGAAACACTAGCAGTCAAAGGTGTTATGCTCCAGTGTTGAATTTTATCTTTATTTTCTGTCCATTCCGGTAAAATATTTAAAGTTGATAAGTCATTTTATGTCTTTCTATTTGTAACATATGAATCATAATTCAACACAACATGACAATTTGAGTGGTATATATAATCTAAATACTGCTATAATGGTTCCCAAATTGCTATTCTGTTTTTATGTCTTTGTTATCAGTTGTTACTATTTCCTGTACTGTTATATAATTTCATGAAGTTGAGATAATGACCTTATTTCTAGAAAATGCTACGCAATAAGAGTAGTTCACTGTTATCGTAATTTTGAAATGGTTTCAAGTTGATTTCTGTCTATTTCAGCATTGAATATATATGGCAGTCACGTAATAACGGCTTTGAAACATAGTTACAAAATATGAAGAAAGTACGAACTTAAATCACTGGACGCCAGATCGATAGTAATAAGGTCAAGCACTTGCTACGAGACTTGCATGTCCTGAGTTCAATCCCTAAAGTGGTCGTACACAAGTAGTATTAAGATAAAATAGCTATTTATTCCTTCCTGGTTTTCAACAGTTATTTGAGATTGGTTCATGATGTAAACTGTGCAATTCAACTATCTTCGTAAATTGTCTATTGTAAACACAGATAGCACACTGATTTACTTACATTTATTATAATATATTCAAATGATTTTATTGAAAAAATGTGGTCAGGGTAATAACGCACTTCGGTGCCGTCTATTTACAATTCATAATGTTATGATAAAATGGCCATGGTTATATGAATTAAAGTTGTTTCATTAATAACGACTGTACAAATTGAGTATTATCAATTAGGATATACGTAAAGCAAATACCTAAAAGATTTATTCTTACTTTGATAAAAGAATATTACATTCGATGAAAAAAAGATAATTTAGTATGTATAAACTCATGGTGTACTTTAATATGTGTTTCATCTAAAAGAAGCTAAAAAGTAGTGTGATGTAATCGTTTTTTCACTTCATAAAGACATTTTATTTAAACTATTTGGATTGTAGTCAAAGAGGGATTTTGTGGATATTATAGTAATTTTAATAGTTGGATTCATGAGCCAATTGAAGCTAGACCACTATATTCAACCTGGAAGCACTGGACGGTCATTTCATCTTATTGTGGGACTCCCCAACAGCGCGCATTGACGATCCCGCCCTGCAATATTCGAACCCAAAGCCTATCTGTATCATGCACGAGCGCTTAGCTGCTAGACCACTGAGTAGGCACTCAATGTTGTTAATGTCTAAATTCAACCAATCCACGAAGTTGCGCCACCGTCCGGCGGGATCGTGGATGTGCACTGTTGAGAAGTCCCATACTAGGACGAAACAGCCTTCGGTGTTTCCAGGTTTTCTAGGGTGGTCTAGTTTCAATTGACCTATAAATTCAACTATTAGAAACAACAGAAGGATTGTGTCAATAAATCGTCTGATTTCGGATTATATTTGCTACGTCATACCTCTACTCCTTATCTTCTCATTACAAATAAACTTCAGTATATAACAAAGTGACTTATTAGTGAGAATAATTCGATTCTTTCACTATACTCAATATATTAATTCATCTCGATTTTAAGATTCAAATAATATTCACTAATTAGAAAGTAAATTCTTTTCATCATTAGTGTAATTCATACAAGAAAGCTATGACCAAACTAATACACAGCTTCGTTTTATCAAATTTCGTCTATGGTCATTATGCATTAGATCGGACTAAAATATCCAGAACGGTTTATTATATACTTTTACGTTTTTTTCAATAGGATTCGATCTTATCTCACACATATAACACAAGTCATAAGGTTTCGAGCTAAAAACTATATTATTTATATTTAAATACTCTCCTATACATACTTCAGAAGGATGTAGCAATTTATTTGTTTATTGTCTTAACCTCTTACATACCTCTTTCAGGCTATTTACATTTTTGGTCTTATTGTTTACTTATATCTTTTAACAAAGCAAATTTTATTACCTATTATCTTAACAAACTGATTTTTTCAAACTCCGATCTACTCTATATGTCAGTAGAATTGTTCATGTTATCAGAATGTTCATTAATCCCAACTTTACTACTTTACCTGTCAGTTACCATCAGTTTTTTTCAATTTACTTATTATGTTTAGTCATGTTATCCTCTTTCACTGTTACCATTGTCTCGTAAATCCCTTTGATTGGTTTAATACTTTTCATACACGCACGTAAACATTAAAGTATATTAGAGTGAAGCCCGATGAAGATCTATTGAAAAACAATTAAATTTGTTCAAAAGTCTCAATTCAATTTACTTACTTACTTACACCTGTTACTCCTAGTGAAGGAGCAGAGGCCTCTCACCAACATTCTCCATCCAACCCTTTCCTGGGCAATCCTTTCTAACTCCTTCCAGTTGTAATTCATCCTTTTCATATCTGCTTCTATTATCCGACGCAATGTGTTTTTTGGCCTTCCACTTTTCCGATTCCCTTCAGGATTCCAAGTCAGAGCTTGCCTCGTGATGCAGTTTGACGATTTGCGTAATGTATGACCTATCCATTTCCATTGTCTTTTCTTAATTTCTTCTTCAGCTGGAAGTTGGTTTGTTCTCTCCCACAGAAGGCTATTGCTGATGGTATCCGGCCAATGGATGTTGAGTATCTTGCGTAGACAGCTGTTTATAAATACTTGTACTTTCTTGATTGTGGTTGTTGTAGTTCTCCAAGTTTCAGCTCCGTACAATTGAACTGCCTTTATGTTCGTATTGAAGATTCAGACTTTGATATTGGTTGACAGTTGTTTTGAGTTCCATATGTTCTTCAATTGTAGGAATGCGACCCTTGATTTGCCAATCCTCGCCTTTACATCTGCATCTGAACCTCCTTGTTCATCGATGATGCTTCCCAGGTATGTGAAGGATTCTACGTCTCCCAGAGTTTCGCCATCAAGAGTGATTGGATCGCTGTTCTCCGCTTTGAATTTGAGGACCTTGGTTTTCCCTTTGTGTATACTGAGGCCTACTGATGCAGAGACTGCTGCTACACTGGCTTTCTTCATCTGCATCTGTTCGTGTGTACGTGATAGGAGGGCTAGGTCATCTGCGAAGTCCAAATCGTCTAATTGATTCTGAGCTGTCCATTGTATCCCGTGTTTTCCTTCAGATGTCGAGGTCTTCATAATCCAGTCGACCAACAGAAGAAAGAGGAAGGGAGAGAGTAAACAGCTTTATCTGACTCCAGTCCTTACTTGGAATGCATCTGTCAGCTGTCCTCCATGCACGATCTTGCACTGTAGTCCGTCGTATGAGTTCCAGATAATATTGACAATCTTCTCAGGAACTCCGTAGTGTCGAAGAAGTTTCCTATCTACACTGTCGAATGCCTTTTCATAATCAATGAAGTTGATGTACAGTGTTGAGTTCCACTCAATTGATTGTTCGACGATGATCCGTAGTGTCGCAATTCGGTCTGTGCACGACCGATCCTTACGGAATCCAGCTTGTTGATCTCGAAGTTGGGCGTCTACTGCATCCTTCATCCGGTTCAGCAACACTCTGTTGAAGACTTTCCCTGGTACTGACAGTAATGTAATGCCTCTGTAGTTTTCACATTTGCTCAGATCTCCTTTCTTTGGATTCTTGATGAGGTGTCCTTCTCTCCAGTCCATCGGCACTTGTTCCTCCTCCCAAATCTTTTTGAAAAGAAGATAAAGCATGCTTCTGGTTACTTCGATGTCTGATTTCAGTGCTTCAGCTGGTATGTTGTCGGGTCCTGCTGCTTTCCCGTTCTTGATTTGTCTGACGGCCATTCGGATTTCTTCCGTCGTTGGTGGGTTGACATCTATAGGAAGATCTGTGTGTGCTGCTTCGATGACCACTGGATTCATTGGAGCCGGCCTATTCAGGAGTTCCTCGGAGTATTCTACCGATCTGTTCCGCTGTTGTTGAATTTCAGTGATTGACTTGCCTTCTTTGTCTTTGACCGGTCTCTCTGGTTTACTGTATTTCCCTGCTAGTTTCTTCGTTGTATCGTAAAGTTGTTTCATATTTCCTTCTCTAGCAGCTTTTTCTGCCGTCGTTGCTAATTCTTCCACGTATTTCTTCCTGTCGGCTCTAATGCTCCTCCTCACTTCCTTGTTTACTTCCATGTATTCAGCTTGTGCTTGGACTTTCTCTGCTCGTGTTCGGCTGTTGTTAATTGCTGCCTTCTTGTTCTTCCTTTCTTTGATCTTGTCCAGTGTTTCTATAGAGATCCATTCCTTATGATGGTATTTCTTTAGGCCCAGAAGCTCTTGACACGTTGAATTTAATGCTTCTTTGATACCTTTCCAATTGTCCTGCATAGTAGTTTCTTCTTCCTCCAGTAGATCTTGTAAGGCTTGGAACCTGTTGTTGAGAGCTATCTTGAATTCATTGAGTTTGTCAGTATCTCGAAGGAAGGCTGTATTGAACCTTTGTAGTACTGTTTGTCCAGTTGTCCAGTTCTTTTTCAGCTTCAGTTTTAAATTGGCTACAACTAGGTGGTGATCTGAAGCTACGTCAGCACCTCTCCTGGTTCTCACATCTTCCATTGTCCTTCGGAATTTTTTGTTGATGCAAATATGATCTATCTGGTTCTCTGTAGTGTGGTCCGGTGAGATCCATGTTGCCTTGTGTATATGCTTGTGTGGAAATTTTGTGCCTCCTATGACTAATTTGTTGAATGCACACAAATTTGCAAATCTTTCTCCATTTTCGTTTTATTCTCCCAGTCCACGTTGCCCCATGATATCTTCATATCCGGTGTTGTCTATTCCGACTTTGGCATTTAGATCTCCCATCAGAATGGTTAGGTTCTTTCTTGGGCATTTCTCTATTATTGACTGCAGCCGCTCGTAGAATTGATCTTTAATGTCGTCGTTGCTATCATTGGTGGGTGCATAACATTGGATAATATTCATTAAGATCCCCTCCTTCTTTGTTTTGATGATTGCTTTGATGATTCTGGATCCGTGAGACTCACATCCTACAAGTGCATTTCGTGCTACTTTGGGCAGCATTAGAGTGACTCACTGAGTGTGTGGAGTATTTTCCTCTTCGTGACCGGAGTATAGCAGCATCTCTCCCGTAGCTAGCCTTTTCTGTCCAACTTGGGTCCAGTGGGTTTCGCTGATTCCCAGTACTGCCAAGTTGTATCTCCTCATTTCCGTTGTTATTTGACTGGTCTTCCCGGTTTCCCACATTGCTCGAGCGTTCCATTTACCTATAAAAATTTTTGCTCTGGTTGTTAGAAGGGGCATCGGCCTCGTGACTTCCGAAGGAACTCGGCTTTCAATTTACACAACTAGAATTTTCGATACTTTAAAACTTTTAAAAACAAAAGAACACCGAGGAGCTCTTCAATTTTAATTCGGTTCTACTCTGAACTGTAAATTCATGACCTCAAACTGTTTAAAACCCATGCTCTTCAAATCGGAAAGGAAGCACAACAATCCACTGTCTACAATTAGAAGCGAGGAAGTCAAATACCTCCATTTTTAGTACCAGTTTCATTTGTGATGCACAACATAATAATCAAGATAGTTTTTTCCATACAATTTAACAAATGTGCTTGATCAATTTAGGCACATTAAATGGGACGAAACGGCCGTCCAGTGCTTCCAGGTTTTTCATGGTGGTCTAGTTTCAATTGACTCATGATCTCAACTATTAAAACTACTATAATATGCACATAATTCCCTTCTGATACTTCAAAAATGGTTAAATTCACAGAACAAAGTGAGTTTATATTATTTCATGGCTTCTTTACGTCATCTTTAAATATCGTTGCAAAGATTTCATGTACTTATCACTAAATAAATGATATACTGTGAGAGAAATTGATAGAGCATATTACGGTAATACGTATGGAGAATACAAAAATCATCTCAAGATGCTTTCGAACAAATCAAAGTGTCCAATTACTATAAAATACAATCATTATATTTCAGATTCAAAGAAGAACAGTTTTGTTTAATCTCTTATAGCTTCACCATCATTTACTGATCAAGAAACAAGTGTGATTTATGCACCAATTTATGATCATTTGGAATTAAAATGTACATTTAGTCCTGTTAATGCTGAAAATGAAACACGTTTCAATTGGTATTTTGATGGTAAATTGTTAGATACAAATGGTATGTTATCATATTATCATTATTATCAGTACTATATTACATTTATATTTACCCTGAATAAAATTGCATGTAGAATTCCATGAACTATTTTAACTAGTCATGAAATAATTCTATGAAGTTTACTACTAACTATAGTTAGTGTTCATATCATTACACAATGTGACAATAACAACTAATTAGTTAAATTAAGCAAAGATGGATGTTAGCTAGCAGTGGAATACAGAACGAGCGTTTCGTCCTATGTCAGACTCGTCAGCCGGTTGTACCTGGATCTCACAGTTGATGTTCACTCGGCGACTCGAACCCAATACCGTTCGCTTCAAACGTCATCGCGTTATCCACTTAGCTATTGTGTCCTGATGGCCACCTGCTTGTTCAATGCACGTATGTCAACATGAGACTAATCAATCGCAGTCCTAAATAACAATGGGAAGATACGAGTAAAACAACACCAAGTGAATTTATTCAGTTAAACATTCTAGTTTATAGAATGAATAATTATGTAAAATATGTAAAAACTTTCTTTATTTTATGAACATCAAAAAAAGACATACTTAAGATTCATGAAACTGAAGAGAGAAAGATAAGTGTTATATATATGTGGCTCATCTAATGAATCATAACTTAGTAAAGAAAGAAATATAGATGATATCTTCTGTTGACACCTTTTTTCACCTGTAGTGAAATTCCTGTTCATTTACAAGATTTTCAACTGATCATTGTTAATGATAGGAAACAAACAAACAAACAAACACATAAAATGATGACATAAAGAAAGATATTGGGAGATTTGTTGTCAACTACAAATTTGTTTGTTTTATGAATACAAAAAGAACAAACGAAATCACAGTTAGATTGATTGACATGAAACTCTATTTTATTCCATATCAAAATAGGAGCAAGACCTATTTTTAAAAAAATAAAAGGCTAACACATATTTGGATTATCCAAGAAAAAACGGATTTAAAGAGTTTTGCAAATGCCATATGACTATTGACAGTCATCACGACATCTGTAACTATGATCTTCCAAAAATTCTATATCCTTCATTGAGACTTTAGTTAAATAAAGGCGAATACAAACTTGAGATTTTTGTTCGGAAAAACTACTTCTGTAGTTTTGACAATAATTAAAAAGAATTCTAAAATAGTGTTATCTAGTTTATTGGTTACTTCTCTATACACGGCACCCAATTTTTTTAAAACTATGCGTTCCAATGTTGATGAATATTTGCATGAACAATATTATGTTTTAAAATTATTTTATCCATGAAAATTATGAAATATTTTAACATTGTAAATACAGTGTGGTGTGATTTTAAAATAACTAACTGATAAAGAACAGAAGACAGATGTCTCAAAAGTTATCAAGACGACTACTATTAAGCAACTACGGTCCTTTTAAATAAGCCTTTACTCATCAATGTACTTGAGGCTTGATGTATATATATAATAATCTTTCCATGTCCTGATAACATTATCCTCAATTCATAGCATCATAAATTCTTCTTTGTGCTTTCTCTAATTACATCTACATGACATTTTTTTCAATATTTCACCATAATTATTATTAACTTGTGATCAATTATTTCATTGAATAATCATTTACTCGAATAATTTGTCATATCAGTGGATGCGCATTGCTGAGGAGTCCCATACTAAAATGAAATACTCATCTAGTGCTTCTAGATTTTTCATGGTGGTCTAGCTTCAATTAACTCATGATTTCAATTATTAAATTTACATTAAATGATGATTTAGAATTTTTTGAAGTATTTTCCAGAATTTTCTTGAATTAGTTTAGATTTCCTTTAACGTTTATTACATTATAGTAATAAATATTTAAATTAACTTCAGATATATAGATGATTTGTCAAACTTGACATTGAATCGTATCATGGTAAACAAAGCTGTATGATAATTAGCGTTGGAATAAAGACTGTTGTTCTGTCTTGCACAGATGATAATAAGGAACTATCTGGAGAAATAAACTATGTTGTATAATTCTAAGTACGTCTAGATTTATTTTTAACCATAAAAATAGTCAGATTATAATAAATTTACAATGTTCAAAATGTACCTAATATTTTTGAAATTAAAAGATGAGAATAAAATGAATTTTTTGATTTGAATTCTTAACTTAGTACTTATATTGTTTTTAGCCAATCAGAAAACAGCTTTTACAAACGGTTACTTGGATGGTGGTTGGAGATAGGCGACAGGAAACCCTGGACCCGGGTTTCATGCTACTTGGCACTCGTCAGTAAGGTGTACCTGAAATCCTGAGGGAACTGATTCTCTTTGACGGATTCGATCCCGTGTCACCCAGCTTCACAGTCAGAGACATTACCACTATCCGGGCTGCGACCGACCTCCTGTAGGACTGAGATTGGTCAGAGAGCATCAGTTCCCTCAAGATTACAGGTACACCTTACTGACGAGTGCCAAGTAGCATGAAACCCGTGTCCAAGGTTTCCTGTTGACTACCTCCAACCACGATCTAATCCCAACATAGTGCACGCGATGTCGAGCCACCCTCGACTAGTGGCCACATAGCAACTTGATAGATAGTATTCGATCTGCACTAAGAAAGACTTGCCACACATGACAGTGATCACGCAGTGATCAATCAGTTGTGACAAATGGTTACTATATGAAAAATACAACAATACAATTAGAAAGTATGAACCGACTTTACGTTTTTATTAAATTTTTTAAAGTTTTCTAAATGTTACTCTGCTTTTAAACAGGAAAAACGGTTAGGTATTTATTCATCCTAATGGAAGTAGATTGGTCATATTCTCGAACCCTTGAAAAGACTGAAAAATACTTATGAGTCCTTATATTGCTCCTAGATTTAGGGTTCTAATAAGGTACTGGTATTAGCTACAGTATAAAAGACTTTATAGCTGTATGAACGAATAAATTACACTTAAAAATACAATAGGTGCTATCTGTTTAGTTTGTTCATAAAATTTAATGGAACCAGATTATGGTTTGTTTTGGGTTCAGGATTAGAGTCCAGGCAACATGTTGATTTACCTGTTATATGCAGTCCAAAGGTACACAATTTAGGATCTGATACACTTAATACTATTGTGGTGTGGGTTACTTATATCCACACAAGTAATATATAACGGTGGTCAGACATAGAATGTATTTCAATAAAAGTTCAATGAGAAAAGGGAAAGTAATGCACTCGGTATGAAAACGCATGAACAACGAAATCTGAAACAATGGATGGATGTTTGCAATAGGAACAGTCAAGTTTGGTATGATAGATTGATATTTTGCAAATTAACGATTTACTATATGGTTCTCAGATTTTAGTGAGACACTCTGTAACTTTCGATTGTCCCCACTCGTGTTCTTGTCCACTACACTATCATTTTTACTCTACAAATGTAAAAATTAGTTTTCCTCTGTGTTTTGAATCTCTTGGTGTATTTGTGATTTGAATTTAGAGAAAAACTTAAAAGTCACATTCTTGACTACGGTTGGTTCTTCTTCAGATTATATTTCACTAATGTTTCTTTTACAGATCCTTATTATTATTTAATATACATCTAGTCAGCATTTTCTCTCCGCTTCATTAAACAACTGTAACAAGTTAGTTCTCCTATGGATTTGTAAATATATTTATATTGCTTCCCCATGTTCCTAGTCGCTCTTCAACATGAAGATTTCATTTCAGCTTCATTGATAAAATTGACTATATCAAACATATAAAACATATAAAATCTTATCGTAAACTAATGATAATGAAAGTTATTTATTACATTCCTGTGTAGGGTTTTCAATTTGAAAAGAAACATTGTTTTCCTCTTCTTCCTAGTGTACAGTAATCCATCAACTGTTAGCAACCATTCATGTTCAAACTTAACGTTTATTTACACTTTGTTTTTTAAGTAACTCACAGTTACTGTAAAACATTCAGCAGATTTTCCTGAGTCAGATGAGTATAAAGGCAATTTTTCCAAGAACATACTAGAATCAAATAAAAAGACAAAAATAAACATAAATTTTTAAATAACAATGGAATATGATAAAAAGAAGCTAGAAACCATATAAACCGTGATGTATTTTTGTGAATTGGCTAATATTTTTGCTATGTTACGTAACAAATGTCTATAATCAAGTGAATTTATATACATCATACTAAAAAGCAATAAGTTTAAATGTTCTTACGTTTCACACTTTTAAATGATTATTGAAAATGTCTATTCCCTGAAGTAAAATAAATCAGCTTCACATTACTGTCACTCATCAATTAAAAGCTATATGGAAAATCAAAATATGATTAGATTATTGTATACAACTATATTCAGCCGGCAAACATTACGACTTGAAGTGACTTTAAAGCATTCCTTAAAGTATTTTTGAACTGCATTAATTTATATTTTAATTCAACAGGAAAGTCACGTTCGTTAAAACAGTCAAAGTGCGACTTTTTACGCTCTGTAGTTGTACGAGTTTGAAATTGTAATGTAAACTTACTATTACGCGAGTTCAATCAGGTAATTGATTATGGAAGTTGAGATTAAGTTGAAAAGACCTGACCTGAAAATATATGCATAAATTACCTATATATACATATAACTGTTTCCCTCAGAAAATTAGGCCAGATTATCTATCGATAGCTTATATCCGTTTTTTGGGAAAGTTAAGCCAAATTTCTATCCATAATGTGCGTCCATCAGTATCTATCACATTTCATTTAGTTTATGTCTGATTGCTCCAGAGTATCACAAATCAACAACTTTAGAGGACAAGACATTATCAGTCTATTCAAGATGCAAATAACCTCCTGTAGTAGCGAGATACATTTAGTGATCAATGCTATGTTTGTTTAGATTCTAGCACTGATCAAGTTCTATTAACTGAGCTGGAATGTAGTCATTAGTCGAAGTGACTTATAGTCACGTGAACTGTCTTCTGATGCAAGTTGAATAAAAGTTGTTTATGGGTTGCTGTAGATTTACGTTTATGATTGATTTCACTTGTCAGTAAGGTGGATCTAGAACCGTGAAACAGTCGCCATTTGTTCAAGTCCACGTCATCTACTGCGATTGTCAAGGAGGTTATCAATCAGCTATTCTGGTCCTAACTATTACTATGAGTGTTAACCAGAACAGAACTCAAGTCCAGGGAATGGTGTTATTTCTTCTAACCAACTAACATTTAAACTTAGCTCACTCTGGATGTAACGACTATTAAACATTATGAATCTGATCAGTAAGTTGCGATCAGCCTAAAGGATCAAACAAACATGACATTAGTGACTACTCAGCTAATAACAATTATTTATTATTATACAAGAATGAATGAATAACAAATTTAAAATAAAAATAAATTAATCTTATTAAATTATTATTATTATTATTATTATTATTATTATTATTATTAGGAATTATATGATGAACTCACCCACAAAATTGAATGATTCTTTTCAGAATATCTTGAAGACCTTTAATATTATCACCAATTGGTTTAGGATAATCTAGAATTTTCTCTGAATTATCTGAGTAGTTCAAAATAATTTTGCCATTTAATGAATCTAATATATCAGACAATTGTTTCAGTGCTCTGGAATATTCAAGTTCAGTATCACAGAGCTCAGTTAGTGTATACCTAGTAAAAACAAAACAAAAATCAAATAAATTAACTTAATATAGAAGAAACGTATAACAATGTAACAATTGAATATCAACTGTAATGTATGAGTTCTAAGTTATATCATTTTATGAAAGAAACGGACTATTTATCAAAACTTGAATACAAATTCATGTAGAATATTTGGTTCGGTATACTTGAATCAAAAGATTCGATGAGTTTGATCTTCACCAAGAATAGTGAATATGAGTCATACGAATGAATGCGATTGTTTATTGTGGATGCTTGACAGTGGTCTGATAAGTCGTAATAATACACTTATAATGGAATGTATATAACGGTGTACTACGTGTCAATAATTTTATTTATTGAAATACATTATTTTGGATAAAAGCAATCATATCAGAGGCAAACGAGTCATCAATTTCGACAATGAATAACAGTTCCACAAAATAGGGTCCAAATTCAACCGCCTAATATGCGGTTTTAATGATACTTGAGTCAATACCAATTCTTGATGAAAACTATCATTATATAATGTAGACAGAACGAACATTTTTATATTACTAATTATTATAACTGAAATTACTATTCTTTAGAAAATACCGTAGAAACTTCACGATAGAATACTGTGCCATGTCTGTAGTTGAAACTTAATATAGCTTGACACAAGAAAGAGGACAAGCATTATTGGTATAAAAAGACTTCTTTCAACATTTATGAACTCATTTACACATTTTGTTAGTTAACAAAATTTAGAACTAAAATAAGGCAAATAAAAAGTCATATTGAATTCACAAAAACGATATATTACACTGAAGCAATACATACTGAAACATTGTATAATATTGGTTATTATAGTAATAACAATAACAGATTGAACTATCTACATTACCTCACTACTAAACATTACATAATTGTATGACTAAGATAAATGACAGCATATTTTAAGAAACTGAGTTGGGTTTGTTCAACTAATCATCCATTTGACTTGATTAGAATGTACAACTATCTGATCCTATTTTTTTAAAAGTCATATGTATCAAGTCGTTGAATATATATGACAATTTATTTTTCTGTAGAAAAATTTAAAGAAAAGAGTGATCTTCAATTCAATTCGTAAGGAGAAGATTTATTTATGGCGTTAACATCACTAGCACATAGAGTGTTTGTGAAACTTGTTGAATTTTATACTTCACGTCATGCACTGGACTTAGATGACCAATGAAATCCAAGAAGCACTGGATGGCTGCTTTGTGTCAGCGCCAACATTCACAAACCCACTTATGAAAGAAATCAGGAACATTCTATCTAACAGCCTGCGCTGAATCCTTAGACCACTAATCAATCATCCAGTAACCCAAACTGCTAATTTTAGTCCTTTCGCTACATTGAGCAACGACTTTTCAATGTCATTGGTAGGTAGTTACTTTGCTTTTGACATTTGTGGATTCTACTTATCATGGCTTATTAGTGATACTCTAAGGATTACCGCTTGAAATGAGTCACTAGTGAGATCACAATTATTATTAGTATATTGGAGACTTGTGGAGTTTCTCGACCGTTATTGATAATATACAAATCATCAATCCTTGTAAAAACCCATCGACTTAACTCGCGTTGTTAAATAACGGGATTAAATAAGTCAAGTACGAGAATGGATGCTCGAATACGCATATTTTGTACACACCTTGATCGGAACAGAAAATCGGAGAATCTTAATGAAACGAACCGAAGAAGATAGAGCGAAGCGAAATGACGCGCGTGGAAGAAGGCATGCAAGTCAACACGATTTAGCCAATCGTTATTCAGTAATTATAACCCTACATAAATAAGCTACAGACATCTGATGAGTAGGAAAAGAAGTACATACATATACGCTCATATAAAAACAGTCAATGTTGATAAGTGAATAATCAACAAGGTCAAAACATGATTCAAGAATAATGAATAAACTGGTCTGTTCGAAAGTTAGAATAAGCTTTGTCAGCCTAATATAGTAACTGACACTAGAAATCAACATGAAAACTGTTTTCCTTCATCTTTCAAAATTAATAATATACATTTTCTATTTGCGGCTGTCGGAAGTAAAATATTTGCACGTAAGTAGACACTGTTTTATTTGGGGCGTTTCTTAACAAGAGTAAGTTATCTTGAACAGAATCAGATGGTGACTGTTAACTAAATCCAGGACGTGCATTTTGTCCTAATTGCGATTCTTCAAAAAGATGTATCCGTACCACAATGTTGTTGTTTATAGACGGTTGCACATATCACGACAAAGAATCAATAAATGCCATTCTGAATGCCAACAAAAAGGGTCCAACAAGTATTTTCTAAAACCAAGTATCATAACTTGGATCGCTTATTAAATCTTAGCACAGTTTGATAAACTGAAATAATGCCTAAAAAATTTGGCTTATCAACAAGATAACAAAAGTAGGGTGATGGTAAGTTTTTCATGAAGCAGATACTGTCTGAAGAGTTACGTTTATGTGGTTTAATAATGTTCTTGTTACACGCACTGTAGCATTGAGCAAATATTTATACAAACCCATAAATTATATGCTTTCTCAACCATTAAATTTAATATGTTTAGAAAACAATTCGCAGAAAATCTGAAGTATTACAGAGTCTAATTTGAAGAATAAGTGGGTCTTTTTTGAAATATTCGTCAGTCATTAAATTGTCCAATTTTAATGACATTGTTTTAAGATGTTTGGCTCAGTAGATTTATTGTCTCCATGTGTCAGTGTGTTCAATGTTGATTGTTTTCTGTGAATCATATTTGAACAAATAAATATACATAGAACAGAACACAGAGTAGGCAAATCTAAATAGTTATTTAAGACTAATTTACCAAGCTTTATCTAATTTCAGTGAATTTAGCATATTTTGGATTGACCAAACTAATGAATGAACATTATAGAATGTAGATTAGTAAATGTCAAAATCCTACCTTCATTCTCGATTAGGACTATTGCTTTAAAATATTACTGTTACAGCTACTCTATCATTTGCCACTCTCAATAGGTTTTGCAGTTGGCTTTAGTCCGTGACATGATCTACCATGTAGCTATACAAGTCCTCATGAAACGAAGTCGTTAACATTTGTAGATCGATTGAATTGTGTCAAAAAGCTATGTTGCAGTCCATTTTCCTTTTTCTCCAAGTTTCATATTATCAGATAAGTCGACGCATTGAAAAAAAGCGAACTTATTATGCGTTTTATTTAAGTGAATATGTGATGTGTGCTACTTATATTGACATAAGTAGTATATGATGTTAGTCGTGAACAGAAGGTCTGGCAGCAGAGAGACAAGAGGATCGAACAGTGAAGAATGGAAACAGGATGTAATTTGTATTAAAATGCAAGAACAATGTAGTATGAGTCATTTTGAGACAATTGGTGGACACTTTGCAGATTGAACATTTACTTTATGATTGTTAGATTTTATTAAGAAGTCCTGTAACTTTGTGTTAAATATATTCAATTGCCCCCATTAGTGTTCTTGTTCACTACAAATATATTAGATGAGTGATAATTTGTCAGTCATTTTAATTTTAAATGTCGTTTATTTTTAGAACAATCAATTTTTCGGGTGATTAGTTTATAGTCAATTTACTGTTAAATTATCTCAAGTATATACAGTGTGGTAGATCTATAATTTTTGACCTAATTTTAAATTTGACATTTCAAACGATTAGTCGTATTTTTGACTATTTCATCTCGTTTCCATCAGTAGCACGAAGTGGCTGTTAAGTACTTGTATGGAAATAGAATTCATGTTATATTTCTAAGTAATCCCTAAATAATGTTCCATATCGTATTGAGAATCTCATATACCTTTGATAAATTAGTTTCAATCTGGAAATGATGAAAAACCTTATAGAATAACCGTGTACACTATAGTACCATTTCAGAAGTACGATTTATATGTAACCCAATGACCCATATGTTGTTGTTGTGTTTCCTGATCTAGATTGTTCAATTTCAGTACTTTCATTGTCGTTCTGAACAATATCATCAATGCATACTTCATTTACAAGTGAGATTCGCAGTTGTTCCACAAGTCTTAAATCAATTCGTCCTAATGACCTAGATTTTATTTGGATATCACTATAAGCGAACAATATTAGTTTCAACTAGATCTTCGTCAGGTTTTACTCTAATATAAAGTAATATTTATATGCAAATATGAAATTATTGTACCATTCAAGGCAGTTTATAAGTCCATGATAACAGTGGAATAGATTACATAAATAAACTGTTAAGTTTGTCTTGCATTGTTCGTACTCGTTCCCTTTCTACTCTTTTGTATATTGCTTAAACTACTTATTTACATAACTCCGCCTGGAGTCCCTCCGGAGGCTACCGCCGGTCCCAAGCACGGATAAAGGAGGAGGGTTGGGCATGGGGTTAGCGTCCCCATCCCGTATAAAACTAACTCGCTAAAAAAACGCTAACCAGAAAAAATTATTCAAACCTTTTAAACTCTGCCCTGGGAGTCAGAAGGTCTTCATTTAGAAGGATTATGACGCTTCATGATGAAAGCCGAATTCCTTCGGAAGTTACGAGGCCGATGCCCCTTCTGACAAACAGAGCGACCACTCATTTAAGTACATGGAATGTTCGTACAATGTGGGACACCGGGAGAGCCTTCCAAATTGCTGCAGAAATGAGAAGATACAACCTAGAGGTACTTGGGGTCAGTGAAACACATTGGACACAAGTTGGACAACAACGACTAACTACAGGAGAGCTCCTGTTATACTCCGGCCATGAAGAAGAAAATGCACCACATACACAATGAGTTGCATTGATGCTGTCCAAACAAGCGCAAAATGCACTTATAGGATGGGAATCTCATTGACCAAGGATCATCAAAGCCTCGTTCAAAACAAAGAAAGAGGGCATTTCAATGAACATCATCCAATGCTATGCGCCTACCAACGACTACAATGAAGACGCTAAAGATCAATTCTACAATAGGCTGCAGTCAATCGTCGAGAAGTGCCCAACAAAGGACCTGACCATTCTGATGGGAGATTTCAACGCCAAGGTTGGAACGGACAACACTGGATATGAAGACATCATGGGACGACACGGACTGGGAGAAAGAAACGAAAATGGTGAGAGATTTGCAAATCTATGTGCCTTCAATAAGCTGGTCATAGGCGGCACCATATTCAACATAAACGCATACACAAAACCACATGGACTTCACCGGATCATACTACGCAAAACCAAATCGACCATATTTGCATCAACAAAACGTTCAGGAGGACTATAGAGGACGTGAGAACCAAGAGAGAAGCTGATATAGCATCAGATCATCACTTACTGGTCGCTAAGATGAAATTGAAACTCAAGAAGCACTGGACAACGGGGCGGACAGTATCACAAAAGTTCAATACGGCCTTTCTCCAGGATACTAGCAAACTCAACAAATTCAGGATAGTCCTCAGCAACAAGTTCCAGGCCTTTCATGATCTACTCAATGGAGAAGGAACTACTGTGGAGAGCAACTGGAAGGGGATCAAAGAGGCAATCACTTCAACATGTCATGAGGTCATGGGTCACAAGAAGCACCACCACAAGGAATGGATCACTGTTGATACACTGGATAAGATTCAAGAGAGGAGGAACAAGAAAGCAGCAATCAGTACCAGCAGAACAAGAGCACAGAAAGCCAAGGCACAAGCTGAATACACAGAAGTAAACAAACAAGTGAAGAGGAGCATCAGAACCGACAAACGTAAATATGTGAAAGATTTAGCAACGACGGCGGAAAAGGCTGCAAGAGAAGGAAACATGAGACAACTGTATGACACGACAAAGAAACTCTCTGGAAATCGCCGCAAATCAGAACGACCAGTAAAAAGCAAGGAAGGCAAGGTGATCACCAACATTGAAGAGCAACGAAACAGGTGGGTAGAACACTTCAAAGAACTCTTGAATCGACCAGCTCCACTGAACCCACCCAACATCGAAGCAGCACCCACGGACCTTCTAATCAATGTTGGCCCACCAACAATTGAAGAAATCAGCATGGCCATCAGGCAAATCAAGAGTGGCAAAGCAGCAGGACCGGACAACATCTCAGCAGAGGCACTAAAAGCAGAAGTAGCGGCAAATGCAAGGATACTCCACATTCTCTTCAATAAGATTTGGGATGAGGAACAAGTACCAACAGACTGGAAAGAAGGACTTCTGATCAAAATACCAAAGAAAGGCGATCTCAGCAACTGTGATAACTACAGATCATCACTTTTCTATTAATACCAGGAAAAGTCTTCAACAGGGTATTGTTAAACAGGATGAAGGACTGCGTAGACGCCCAACTTCGTGACCAACAGGCAGGATTCTGTAAGGATAGATCGTGTACAGACCAAATCGCAACTCTACGGATCATTGTGGAACAATCAGTTGAATGGAGTTCATCGCTCTACATAAACTTCATTGATAACGAAAAAGCATTTGGTAGCGTGAACAGAACAAAACTATGGAAACTTCTTCGACACTACGGCGTGCCCCAGAAGATAGTCAATTTCATACAGAACTCATATGGTGGATTACACTGCAAAATCGTGCATGGAGGACAGTTGACAAAGTCGTTCGAAGTGAAGACCGGTTTCAGGCAAGGCTGCTTACTCTCACCCTTTCTCTTTCTCCTGGTGATCGACTGGATCACGAAGACGTCAACATCTGAAAAGAAACACGGGATACAATGGACATCTAGGATGCAGTTGGACTATCTAAACTTCGCAGATGATCTGGCCCTTCTATCCCAAACGCAACAACAGATGCAGAAGAAGACGACCAGTGTAGCAGCAGCCTAAGCAGCAGTAGATCTCAATATACATAAAGGGAAAAGCAGGATTCTCCGATACAACACAGAGTGCACCAATCCAATCACAATTGACGGAGAAGATTTGGAAGATGTAAAAACCTTTACGTATTTGGGCAGCATCATTGATGAACACGGTGGATCTGATGCAGATGTGAAGGCGCGGATCGGCAAAGCAAGAGCAGCATATTTACAACTGAGTAACATCTGGAACTCAAAGCAATTGTCAACCAACACCAAGGTCAGGATTTTCAATATAAATGTCAAGGCAGTTCTATTGTATGGGGCAGAAACCTGGAGAACTACGAAAGCCATCATCCAGAAAATACAGGTGTTTATTAACAATTGTCTACGCAAAATACTTCAGATCCATTGGCCGGCCACTATTAGCAGCAACCTACTGTGGGAGAGAACAAACCAGATCCCAGCGGAGAGGAAATCAGGAAGAAGCGATGAAAGTGGATAGGACACACATTGAGGAAAGCACCCAACTGCGTCACAAGACAAGCCCTCACATGGAATCCTCAAGACCAAAGGAAAAGAGGAAGACCAAAGAACACATTACGTCGAGAAATGGAGATAGACATGAGAAAAATGAACAAGAATTGGATGGAACTAGAAAAGAAGGCCTAGGACAGAGTGGGTTGGAGAATGCTGGTCAGCGGCGTAAGTAAGTGAGTAAGTACTTATTTACATTCAGTAGGCAGTTGTATTCCCAACAATTTTCACACTTTGTTGTAACGCAAGTTGCACTCTAATATTCTGAAATGTTCACATATAATTAAAACGTTTATTGTACTTATAATCGTATTTATCATTATAATTACTGTATCTTAATCACTGTAGACGTTATCCACAGATTTGTGCATTTGTTTAAACGCAGCAGTTTCCATATTATTTGCTCTTGGTTCGGGTTTCGGTTGTTCGTAAACTGTTGTCAAATTTAGACACAGCTATCGGCTGTCTTTGTACCATCGTATGTTATAATTATTCTTTATGTTACTCCTACAGGAAGCCGTTGTTATTTTCATTCTTGAAGGACGCGCTTAAACGCCTAGACACCTCACAAGTTGAGGTTTGTAACTAAAATTTGTGTATTATTTAACAAAGAACCGCTATTGTAGACAAATCGTTGTTTTGGAAACTTCGGTTTTGCGCGTATCTCAACCGGGTAACTTGGACGCTTTGATAGACTTAACATAAACATAAATGTAAAGTACAAATTGGTAGTGTGATAACAGGTGCATTAGTTTTGATAAGAATAATAAAGGCTGAAATCAATGTTACATAATGGGAAATAAGTCAATGACTAGAAAAATATAGACGCTGGAATACCATTCATAAAAATTAAAAGATTATGTAATAAGAAGTGTTCAGATAATTAGACCGTGAATTGTATGTTTGAAAGAAAATAAAGTAAAATGGTAGGAGGGGGTCAAGAAAAATAATAAACGAAGAGAAAGTTTGGAAAAAATAATAAATAAATTCATTTATTAAGGCCAAGGGAGAGATAAGGGTGTTACAAATTTCTTGTGAATACTTGGATTGTTGTCTCGAATTCTTATAGCTTCTGCCATGTGTAAGAGACGAGATCGAACACCATAAGGAAAACTAGTGGGAATACAATAAATAGCCTTAAATGACTTGTTTCTATCCATTACATGACCGCTATCGATCAAGTGTGATAGAACCGAGCTGCGTATTGTCTTGACACTACCTTTTCCTAACCAGGAAGGGAGGTGTTCACTAGCGGTTTGGTTCACTTGTCTGGTACTGCACCCAATATAGCTTTCTCCACAGGAGCAGCTGAATTCGTTGATACACATAGAAGTGGCGTAACCAGGTAACTTATCATTTAGTTGGGGAATCACCATAGATCGAATCGAATACGATAGACAGAGGTTGGCAGCATTAAACGTTCTCTTCACTGCTCTAGTCAGTCTATCACGCAATGCATCACTAGATACATCACCATTGAATTGCAGCTTCAACAAGAGAGGTTTGTTATTAGCCGTCAGTGTCACTATTTTCTTACTTGTTACACGCAAGTGTTTCTTCGGGAAACCCTGTGGATATCCCAATTCAATCAACATATTATGAATATGCTCTAATTCCTTATCAATTTTGTCAACTGAACATATCTTAATTGCTCTACTTGCCAGACATTTGACTAAGTTTCTCTTATAATGAAGAGGCACAAAGCTCAAAAAATGTGCGTATTGGCTTGAAGAAGAACGTTTTCTATACACACCTCTGCTGATAGAACCATTTTCTTTTCTATTGCTATAACTGTGATGCTGCAGATTAGAGGGTAGCGAATTATTGATCGGACCAAAGACGCGTAAACACGTAGAACGGCCTATGGTTCTGATTGGTCCCGCTTCTCTGTCTAGCCCAGCCAGTTGAGTCCAGAACGCAAGTCTCAGCCTCGGATAAATGAATCATTATATTTCAAACACATTCTGTTTATATACTAATCAAGCAGACCACATCGTACCATAAAATAGAAAATAACATTGTACAATATTGACCAGTAGGAAAGTGACACGCGAAATAAGTACTGACCAATAAGAAAATAACACCATCTCCAAGTTCAAGGATAGCATTAGACTTAATAGAATAATTTTGGGATATTTTCCTGAATATCTCAACATCTATCCAACAAAACGTCAAGGAAATGTAGTTTATTATCGATTTCCTCTTCATATGTAAATTTAATTGCGGAATGTTTGTTATTAAATAGTTCTAGTAGTTGTTCTTTTCTAATGTTCTGATCGGCAATGATAGAAGTGTCATCAACGTAACGACAGTAGGAATCAAGCTTATTGATAACCTCTTTGAGAGATCTGTTTTCTAGTTTCGCCAGAAAAAAATCCGCAACGTTGGGACCTAGAGGCGAACCCATCGCTATACCATCAATTTGTCTATAATATGTGTTATTAAAGACAAAATGGACACTCATTGTGCATTTCAAAAGCAATTCTTTAAGACTGACCTCAGGAATTCCAATATTGATTTGTTTTTCCTGTAGTTGTTGGCACACAAAATCAATAGTCTCCGTTAACGGTATATTGGTGAATAGGGAAGCAACATATAAAAATATCACCCGTTTGCCATTTAAGTTCATATCTTCCACTTTAGAAATGAAATCGAGGACGTCTTTCACGCTTTCGTTGACGACTAATTTGTGTAAGGGATTCAGAATTCGAACTAGCCACTTTGCAGTTTTATGATAAGGCGAATTATACATATCTAGAACTAGGCGAAGAGGAAGACCTGTCTTGTGAACTTTAGGTAAACCATATGGTCGCGGTGTGTTCGGTCCAGTGGGTTTGAGTGAGTCGTGTATGTCCGGAGTAAGTATACTTTTATTTTTTTAAAATTTCTTCAGTGAGTTAGTCAGCAATTTTTCTGCCTTCATTTTTAAGTCCTTCACGTCGTTGAGTTTCTGAAATCTTGTCGGATCATTCAAAATTGAGTTCATTTTATTAATGTAATCGGCTTTGTTCATAAGAACTAGTCCTCCTCCTTTGTCCAGCTTGCTTATGATTAGAGTGTTGTCTTCTCTAAGCATATGTAAAACATCTCGATGCTCTTTGATAAGTGGAGTTTTCACTGTACATTTACTATTTGTGTATTGTTGGCAGATGTCCACCTAGTGAGTTCATCGGGAGAAGTAGGCACCAAATCTGTTGTTTGTGTAAATAGATTTTCAAACTGCACATCTGTATCGAGTTGGTTTATTTTATTTCTATAGTCACAAAATATGGGGCCGAGCGACAAAGCCTCTACTTGCACTGTGTCAAACGTAACACTAGAGAAATTATGAACGTACCGCTCACGGTCCATAGGAAATTTTCTTGCAGGTTTTATGAGGTTCCATTGACTGAATTAGTTTTGTCCCCAGTTTTACTGATCTACTTTTTGCCACCATGTTATTATAATCCATAAATTGTGATTTTATTTCCGGTGGTAGGTTATCGACCATAGGTTCTCTTTGTGAAATATTTCTTTCCAGATTGTTTATGTATATTTTTAATGAATCTGTTTGGTTGAGTGCATGCCGTTTAATGATTCTAGTATTCGGATAAATCATTATAAGCTCCTCAGTCTTCAGCTGTTTCGTAATCACGTTGTCGATTTTATTCCATTAACGTTTCGGGCAAGTTATTGATCGACTTTTTTGGAGTGGGTTAGTAGATCGAGTCTGATTCTGTGTATATAATCATTATCAACATGTGTTAATACATCATTATGGAAACAACTTTTATTTAAGGCATTCCAGATATGCTTTCATTGTCATGAATTACGGCTGTTACAATGCTAGTCTATGATTTTAAGTAAACTATAACATACGTAGACTGATATTAAATAAGAATAATTTTGTTTTGGAATTTGATAGATCATAAGAGTAAAACTAATCTCAATCGTAAAATTTAAACCGTAAACACTTTCACAAATGGAACTCAGATTTTATGCATGGGTCGTTTTTGTACAAATAAACATGAATGTTAGTTAAACATGTAGTTGACATTTCTCATCTAACTTCATCTTAACGAGATAAATGTCATTTTAATGTTAAATTATATTTACATTTTATTTATTAATCAGTGTAATTCAAAGTGGGTATGACATTTGTTTTCAGTTTAATTTCAATAAACATTTGTCTTCTTAATTGAAAGCATAGAGCTCCAACCATATTTACTTAACGAATCAACCATTAATGTGTTTTCAATATTTAACTAGAATGAAAGATGAATAACTAATCACTGTTAACTAGTTGAAGTAATCTGAGATATTGTATGTCCTATTGACAGTATCTTATTTACTTCAAATGATAATGTTTTATGAATCATTATCAACATGCAATAATGGGGTAATTTTTAATTTTAATCTTCAATTACATCAAATAATGACGATGAAAACTCCTTAGTATTATGATTGTAAACTACAAATTCACTGAGATTATTATAATTTGACAAGAAAATGTTCATAGGAATCAAATATTATATTATCGATTCAAAGCATTATAACCTTAAGTATCAGCAACGATCATTAAATTTCATCGATAGATATACATCCAGAAAAAGATCAATTCAACAATCCGTTCAAAATATTAATAACTCTAATATGCCTAGAAAAGTAATTTCTGGATCCAAGCTCAAAAGTGGACAAAATTTAAAAGATATGTTCACAATCTCTTATACAAGATTTTCAATTGCAGTCCTACATAACAATTGGAAGATACGAGTAAACAACACCAAGTGAATTTGAACTTCACCCCATTGCACAAGCAAGTGGCTATCAGGACACAGTAGCTGAGTGGATAACGCGATGGTGTTTGAAGCGAGTGGTACTGGGTTCGAGTCCCATAGTGAACATCAATTGTGAGATGCAGGTACAACCAGCTGACGAGTCCCGAGTAGGACGAAACGCGCGTCAAACTGGATTCTACTGCTAGCCACTATCCATCTTCGCTTAAAAATAACTGATTAGAATTTAAAATGCAAAACAGTAAATTAAAAAAATCAATAATAATCGAATAAAAACAAACAGAAAAACCCAGAAACACCCACTAAAAGAATTAGGGCCAAAGAAGGATGAAAGGTTGGACAAATCGCTTTTGCATGCGAATTTCAGGCTTGTGTTCATGGATTGCCAACGCCTCAGTAGTGCATAAAATATTGATTCGACCCCCTCCTATAGACATATATTTTCCATATAACTATATATACGAGTTTATACGAATATTCGTCAAGATTAGAACGAATAGTTTGACAGT
>NW_026137135.1:0-49932 GCF_000699445.3 Schistosoma haematobium
ATACTTTGTTTATATACCAGTCAAGCAGACCACAACGTACCATAAAATAGAAGATAACATTGTACAATAATGGCCAACAGGAAAATAACACGTTAAATAAATATTGACCAATAAGATGATACCATTTCATGCCCAAGGATAGCATTAGGCTTGACAGGATAATTTTTGGGATATTTCCCTGAATATCCCAACACCTCCCCTTTTTTGGAGATCCGGAGTTGATGTCCGGATTTTAAATTTTTCTCGCGTCTATCCTCCCCCTCGAAATAATGTTGGGTCTTCATAAACCCAAATTACAATTAATTTGATTGTATTTAAAACACATTGCAATGGGAATCCAGTAAAATCGACCAGATAATGAGGATAAACACCACTCAATTCGAAATCATCAGAGTTCAAATCTTCTGAGATATTGTTGTCAAATTTATAAGGAGCATCATTAGTAGATAATGGATGATTATGGTAATCCGCGTCCAACAAAACTGTGCCAGGTTCTTGATTATTAGTTGATGCGTGAAACACATTTTCTGGCAAAACAATGGAATCTTCTCGTGAGCTGGATACGTTGCTGTCTGTACATGCTGTTTCGGGGATAACGGAGTTCGAATCCATTACCAGGCATGTTTCTGAAATGGAAAGTACTGGACCACTGGGAGCATCATGGATGACTGCCGTTTCGTTTGAAGTACAGTTAATCGGGGATTCATGGAGGCTGCTGTCATTTTCCAGCTCACTGTGTAATTCAGATATCAATCCATCCACTTCCGTCGCATCTTCATAGCATGACTGATTTAGCAGCTGCGTGCGGAACTTGACTAATAACTCCAAATGTCGTTCAAAGAGTAGCTGTAATCGGTCGGAAGGGAGTGTCATTTTTTTGGATCAACACCAACAATGAAAATTACTGTATGAATAATGACCAATGTCGTTCAAGGACACGGATGACAAACTGGATACTGATTGGTTGAATAATTAGACTGGATTTCGTCCAATTACAGAATGACTTTGGATTGTATTTTTTCTTCACCCCGTCGCCAATTTGCTATAACTGTGAAAAATAATGCTGCGGATTAAGGGGTAGCGAATGATTGATCGGACCAAAGACGCGCAAACACGTAGAACGACCTAGGGTTCTGATTGGTCTCGCTTCCCTGTCTAGCCCAGTCAATTGAGTCCAGAACACAAGTTTCAGCCTCGGATTTATGAATCATTATATTTCAAACATACTTTGTTTATATACCAGTCAAGCAGTCCACAACGTACCATTAAATAGAAGATAACATTGTACAATAATGGCCAACAGGAAAATAACACGTTAAATAAATATTGACCAATAAGATGATACCATTTCATGCCCAAGGATAGCATTAGGCTTGACAGGATAATTTTGGGATATTTCCTGAATATCCCAACACCTCCCTTTTTTGGAGATCCGGAGTTGATGTCCGGATTTTAAATTTTTCTCGCGTCTATCCTCCCCTCGAAATAATGTTGGGTCTTCATAAACCCAAATTACAATTAATTTGATTGTATTTAAAACACATTGCAATGGGAATCCAGTAAAATCGACCAGATAATGAGGATAAACACCACTCAATTCGAAATCATCAGAGTTCAAATCTTCTGAGATATTGTTGTCAAATTTATAAGGAGCATCATTAGTAGATAATGGATGATTATGGTAATCCGCGTCCAACAAAACTGTGCCAGGTTCTTGATTATTAGTTGATGCGTGAAACACATTTTCTGGCAAAACAATGGAATCTTCTCGTGAGCTGGATACGTTGCTGTCTGTACATGCTGTTTCGGGGATAACGGAGTTCGAATCCATTACCAGGCATGTTTCTGAAATGGAAAGTACTGGACCACTGGGAGCATCATGGATGACTGCCGTTTCGTTTGAAGTACAGTTAATCGGGGATTCATGGAGGCTGCTGTCATTTTCCAGCTCACTGTGTAATTCAGATATCAATCCATCCACTTCCGTCGCATCTTCATAGCATGACTGATTTAGCAGCTGCGTGCGGAACTTGACTAATAACTCCAAATGTCGTTCAAAGAGTAGCTGTAATCGGTCGGAAGGGAGTGTCATTTTTTTGGATCAACACCAACAATGAAAATTACTGTATGAATAATGACCAATGTCGTTCAAGGACACGGATGACAAACTGGATACTGATTGGTTGAATAATTAGACTGGATTTCGTCCAATTACAGAATGACTTTGGATTGTATTTTTTCTTCACCCCGTCGCCAATTTGCTATAACTGTGAAAAATAATGCTGCGGATTAAGGGGTAGCGAATTATTGATCGGACCAAAGACGCGCAAACACGTAGAACGACCTAGGGTTCTGATTGGTCTCGCTTCCCTGTCTAGCCCAGTCAATTGAGTCCAGAACACAAGTTTCAGCCTCGGATTTATGAATCATTATATTTCAAACATACTTTGTTTATATACCAGTCAAGCAGTCCACAACGTACCATTAAATAGAAGATAACATTGTACAATAATGGCCAACAGGAAAATAACACGTTAAATAAATATTGACCAATAAGATGATACCATTTCATGCCCAAGGATAGCATTAGGCTTGACAGGATAATTTTTGGGATATTTCCTGAATATCCCAACACCTCCCCTTTTTTGGAGATCCGGAGTTGATGTCCGGATTTTAAATTTTTCTCGCGTCTATCCTCCCCTCGAAATAATGTTGGGTCTTCATAAACCCAAATTACAATTAATTTGATTGTATTTAAAACACATTGCAATGGGAATCCAGTAAAATCGACCAGATAATGAGGATAAACACCACTCAATTCGAAATCATCAGAGTTCAAATCTTCTGAGATATTGTTGTCAAATTTATAAGGAGCATCATTAGTAGATAATGGATGATTATGGTAATCCGCGTCCAACAAAACTGTGCCAGGTTCTTGATTATTAGTTGATGCGTGAAACACATTTTCTGGCAAAACAATGGAATCTTCTCGTGAGCTGGATACGTTGCTGTCTGTACATGCTGTTTCGGGGATAACGGAGTTCGAATCCATTACCAGGCATGTTTCTGAAATGGAAAGTACTGGACCACTGGGAGCATCATGGATGACTGCCGTTTCGTTTGAAGTACAGTTAATCGGGGATTCATGGAGGCTGCTGTCATTTTCCAGCTCACTGTGTAATTCAGATATCAATCCATCCACTTCCGTCGCATCTTCATAGCATGACTGATTTAGCAGCTGCGTGCGGAACTTGACTAATAACTCCAAATGTCGTTCAAAGAGTAGCTGTAATCGGTCGGAAGGGAGTGTCATTTTTTTGGATCAACACCAACAATGAAAATTACTGTATGAATAATGACCAATGTCGTTCAAGGACACGGATGACAAACTGGATACTGATTGGTTGAATAATTAGACTGGATTTCGTCCAATTACAGAATGACTTTGGATTGTATTTTTTCTTCACCCCGTCGCCAATTTGCTATAACTGTGAAAAATAATGCTGCGGATTAAGGGGTAGCGAATGATTGATCGGACCAAAGACGCGCAAACACGTAGAACGACCTAGGGTTCTGATTGGTCTCGCTTCCCTGTCTAGCCCAGTCAATTGAGTCCAGAACACAAGTTTCAGCCTCGGATTTATGAATCATTATATTTCAAACATACTTTGTTTATATACCAGTCAAGCAGTCCACAACGTACCATTAAATAGAAGATAACATTGTACAATAATGGCCAACAGGAAAATAACACGTTAAATAAATATTGACCAATAAGATGATACCATTTCATGCCCAAGGATAGCATTAGGCTTGACAGGATAATTTTTGGGATATTTCCCTGAATATCCCAACACCTCCCCTTTTTGGAGATCCGGAGTTGATGTCCGGATTTTAAATTTTTCTCGCGTCTATCCTCCCCCTCGAAATAATGTTGGGTCTTCATAAACCCAAATTACAATTAATTTGATTGTATTTAAAACACATTGCAATGGGAATCCAGTAAAATCGACCAGATAATGAGGATAAACACCACTCAATTCGAAATCATCAGAGTTCAAATCTTCTGAGATATTGTTGTCAAATTTATAAGGAGCATCATTAGTAGATAATGGATGATTATGGTAATCCGCGTCCAACAAAACTGTGCCAGGTTCTTGATTATTAGTTGATGCGTGAAACACATTTTCTGGCAAAACAATGGAATCTTCTCGTGAGCTGGATACGTTGCTGTCTGTACATGCTGTTTCGGGGATAACGGAGTTCGAATCCATTACCAGGCATGTTTCTGAAATGGAAAGTACTGGACCACTGGGAGCATCATGGATGACTGCCGTTTCGTTTGAAGTACAGTTAATCGGGGATTCATGGAGGCTGCTGTCATTTTCCAGCTCACTGTGTAATTCAGATATCAATCCATCCACTTCCGTCGCATCTTCATAGCATGACTGATTTAGCAGCTGCGTGCGGAACTTGACTAATAACTCCAAATGTCGTTCAAAGAGTAGCTGTAATCGGTCGGAAGGGAGTGTCATTTTTTTGGATCAACACCAACAATGAAAATTACTGTATGAATAATGACCAATGTCGTTCAAGGACACGGATGACAAACTGGATACTGATTGGTTGAATAATTAGACTGGATTTCGTCCAATTACAGAATGACTTTGGATTGTATTTTTTCTTCACCCCGTCGCCAATTTGCTATAACTGTGAAAAATAATGCTGCGGATTAAGGGGTAGCGAATGATTGATCGGACCAAAGACGCGCAAACACGTAGAACGACCTAGGGTTCTGATTGGTCTCGCTTCCCTGTCTAGCCCAGTCAATTGAGTCCAGAACACAAGTTTCAGCCTCGGATTTATGAATCATTATATTTCAAACATACTTTGTTTATATACCAGTCAAGCAGTCCACAACGTACCATTAAATAGAAGATAACATTGTACAATAATGGCCAACAGGAAAATAACACGTTAAATAAATATTGACCAATAAGATGATACCATTTCATGCCCAAGGATAGCATTAGGCTTGACAGGATAATTTTTGGGATATTTCCCTGAATATCCCAACACCTCCCCTCTTTTTGGAGATCCGGAGTTGATGTCCGGATTTTAAATTTTTCTCGCGTCTATCCTCCCCCTCGAAATAATGTTGGGTCTTCATAAACCCAAATTACAATTAATTTGATTGTATTTAAAACACATTGCAATGGGAATCCAGTAAAATCGACCAGATAATGAGGATAAACACCACTCAATTCGAAATCATCAGAGTTCAAATCTTCTGAGATATTGTTGTCAAATTTATAAGGAGCATCATTAGTAGATAATGGATGATTATGGTAATCCGCGTCCAACAAAACTGTGCCAGGTTCTTGATTATTAGTTGATGCGTGAAACACATTTTCTGGCAAAACAATGGAATCTTCTCGTGAGCTGGATACGTTGCTGTCTGTACATGCTGTTTCGGGGATAACGGAGTTCGAATCCATTACCAGGCATGTTTCTGAAATGGAAAGTACTGGACCACTGGGAGCATCATGGATGACTGCCGTTTCGTTTGAAGTACAGTTAATCGGGGATTCATGGAGGCTGCTGTCATTTTCCAGCTCACTGTGTAATTCAGATATCAATCCATCCACTTCCGTCGCATCTTCATAGCATGACTGATTTAGCAGCTGCGTGCGGAACTTGACTAATAACTCCAAATGTCGTTCAAAGAGTAGCTGTAATCGGTCGGAAGGGAGTGTCATTTTTTTGGATCAACACCAACAATGAAAATTACTGTATGAATAATGACCAATGTCGTTCAAGGACACGGATGACAAACTGGATACTGATTGGTTGAATAATTAGACTGGATTTCGTCCAATTACAGAATGACTTTGGATTGTATTTTTTCTTCACCCCGTCGCCAATTTGCTATAACTGTGAAAAATAATGCTGCGGATTAAGGGGTAGCGAATGATTGATCGGACCAAAGACGCGCAAACACGTAGAACGACCTAGGGTTCTGACTGGCCCCGCTCCCCTGTCTAGCCCAGCCAGTTAAGTCCAGAACACAAGTCACAGCCTCGGATATATGAATCATTATATTTCAAACATACTTTGTTTATATACCAGTCAAGCAGTCCACAACGTACCATTAAATAGAAGATAACATTGTACAATAATGGCCAACAGGAAAATAACACGTTAAATAAATATTGACCAATAAGATGATACCATTTCATGCCCAAGGATAGCATTAGGCTTGACAGGATAATTTTTGGGATATTTCCCTGAATATCCCAACACCTCCCCTTTTTTTGGAGATCCGGAGTTGATGTCCGGATTTTAAATTTTTCTCGCGTCTATCCTCCCCCTCGAAATAATGTTGGGTCTTCATAAACCCAAATTACAATTAATTTGATTGTATTTAAAACACATTGCAATGGGAATCCAGTAAAATCGACCAGATAATGAGGATAAACACCACTCAATTCGAAATCATCAGAGTTCAAATCTTCTGAGATATTGTTGTCAAATTTATAAGGAGCATCATTAGTAGATAATGGATGATTATGGTAATCCGCGTCCAACAAAACTGTGCCAGGTTCTTGATTATTAGTTGATGCGTGAAACACATTTTCTGGCAAAACAATGGAATCTTCTCGTGAGCTGGATACGTTGCTGTCTGTACATGCTGTTTCGGGGATAACGGAGTTCGAATCCATTACCAGGCATGTTTCTGAAATGGAAAGTACTGGACCACTGGGAGCATCATGGATGACTGCCGTTTCGTTTGAAGTACAGTTAATCGGGGATTCATGGAGGCTGCTGTCATTTTCCAGCTCACTGTGTAATTCAGATATCAATCCATCCACTTCCGTCGCATCTTCATAGCATGACTGATTTAGCAGCTGCGTGTGGAACTTGACTAATAACTCCAAATGTCGTTCAAAGAGTAGCTGTAATCGGTCGGAAGGGAGTGTCATTTTTTTGGATCAACACCAACAATGAAAATTACTGTATGAATAATGACCAATGTCGTTCAAGGACACGGATGACAAACTGGATACTGATTGGTTGAATAATTAGACTGGATTTCGTCCAATTACAGAATGACTTTGGATTGTATTTTTTCTTCACCCCGTCGCCAATTTGCTATAACTGTGAAAAATAATGCTGCGGATTAAGGGGTAGCGAATTATTGATCGGACCAAAGACGCGCAAACACGTAGAACGACCTAGGGTTCTGATTGGTCTCGCTTCCCTGTCTAGCCCAGTCAATTGAGTCCAGAACACAAGTTTCAGCCTCGGATTTATGAATCATTATATTTCAAACATACTTTGTTTATATACCAGTCAAGCAGTCCACAACGTACCATTAAATAGAAGATAACATTGTACAATAATGGCCAACAGGAAAATAACACGTTAAATAAATATTGACCAATAAGATGATACCATTTCATGCCCAAGGATAGCATTAGGCTTGACAGGATAATTTTTGGGATATTTCCCTGAATATCCCAACACCTCCCCTTTTTTTGGAGATCCGGAGTTGATGTCCGGATTTTAAATTTTTCTCGCGTCTATCCTCCCCCTCGAAATAATGTTGGGTCTTCATAAACCCAAATTACAATTAATTTGATTGTATTTAAAACACATTGCAATGGGAATCCAGTAAAATCGACCAGATAATGAGGATAAACACCACTCAATTCGAAATCATCAGAGTTCAAATCTTCTGAGATATTGTTGTCAAATTTATAAGGAGCATCATTAGTAGATAATGGATGATTATGGTAATCCGCGTCCAACAAAACTGTGCCAGGTTCTTGATTATTAGTTGATGCGTGAAACACATTTTCTGGCAAAACAATGGAATCTTCTCGTGAGCTGGATACGTTGCTGTCTGTACATGCTGTTTCGGGGATAACGGAGTTCGAATCCATTACCAGGCATGTTTCTGAAATGGAAAGTACTGGACCACTGGGAGCATCATGGATGACTGCCGTTTCGTTTGAAGTACAGTTAATCGGGGATTCATGGAGGCTGCTGTCATTTTCCAGCTCACTGTGTAATTCAGATATCAATCCATCCACTTCCGTCGCATCTTCATAGCATGACTGATTTAGCAGCTGCGTGCGGAACTTGACTAATAACTCCAAATGTCGTTCAAAGAGTAGCTGTAATCGGTCGGAAGGGAGTGTCATTTTTTTGGATCAACACCAACAATGAAAATTACTGTATGAATAATGACCAATGTCGTTCAAGGACACGGATGACAAACTGGATACTGATTGGTTGAATAATTAGACTGGATTTCGTCCAATTACAGAATGACTTTGGATTGTATTTTTCTTCACCCCGTCGCCAATTTGCTATAACTGTGAAAAATAATGCTGCGGATTAAGGGGTAGCGAATTATTGATCGGACCAAAGACGCGCAAACACGTAGAACGACCTAGGGTTCTGATTGGTCTCGCTTCCCTGTCTAGCCCAGTCAATTGAGTCCAGAACACAAGTTTCAGCCTCGGATTTATGAATCATTATATTTCAAACATACTTTGTTTATATACCAGTCAAGCAGTCCACAACGTACCATTAAATAGAAGATAACATTGTACAATAATGGCCAACAGGAAAATAACACGTTAAATAAATATTGACCAATAAGATGATACCATTTCATGCCCAAGGATAGCATTAGGCTTGACAGGATAATTTTGGGATATTTCCCTGAATATCCCAACACCTCCCCTTTTTTGGAGATCCGGAGTTGATGTCCGGATTTTAAATTTTTCTCGCGTCTATCCTCCCCTCGAAATAATGTTGGGTCTTCATAAACCCAAATTACAATTAATTTGATTGTATTTAAAACACATTGCAATGGGAATCCAGTAAAATCGACCAGATAATGAGGATAAACACCACTCAATTCGAAATCATCAGAGTTCAAATCTTCTGAGATATTGTTGTCAAATTTATAAGGAGCATCATTAGTAGATAATGGATGATTATGGTAATCCGCGTCCAACAAAACTGTGCCAGGTTCTTGATTATTAGTTGATGCGTGAAACACATTTTCTGGCAAAACAATGGAATCTTCTCGTGAGCTGGATACGTTGCTGTCTGTACATGCTGTTTCGGGGATAACGGAGTTCGAATCCATTACCAGGCATGTTTCTGAAATGGAAAGTACTGGACCACTGGGAGCATCATGGATGACTGCCGTTTCGTTTGAAGTACAGTTAATCGGGGATTCATGGAGGCTGCTGTCATTTTCCAGCTCACTGTGTAATTCAGATATCAATCCATCCACTTCCGTCGCATCTTCATAGCATGACTGATTTAGCAGCTGCGTGTGGAACTTGACTAATAACTCCAAATGTCGTTCAAAGAGTAGCTGTAATCGGTCGGAAGGGAGTGTCATTTTTTTGGATCAACACCAACAATGAAAATTACTGTATGAATAATGACCAATGTCGTTCAAGGACACGGATGACAAACTGGATACTGATTGGTTGAATAATTAGACTGGATTTCGTCCAATTACAGAATGACTTTGGATTGTATTTTTTCTTCACCCCGTCGCCAATTTGCTATAACTGTGAAAAATAATGCTGCGGATTAAGGGGTAGCGAATTATTGATCGGACCAAAGACGCGCAAACACGTAGAACGACCTAGGGTTCTGATTGGTCTCGCTTCCCTGTCTAGCCCAGTCAATTGAGTCCAGAACACAAGTTTCAGCCTCGGATTTATGAATCATTATATTTCAAACATACTTTGTTTATATACCAGTCAAGCAGTCCACAACGTACCATTAAATAGAAGATAACATTGTACAATAATGGCCAACAGGAAAATAACACGTTAAATAAATATTGACCAATAAGATGATACCATTTCATGCCCAAGGATAGCATTAGGCTTGACAGGATAATTTTTGGGATATTTCCTGAATATCCCAACACCTCCCCTTTTTTGGAGATCCGGAGTTGATGTCCGGATTTTAAATTTTTCTCGCGTCTATCCTCCCCCTCGAAATAATGTTGGGTCTTCATAAACCCAAATTACAATTAATTTGATTGTATTTAAAACACATTGCAATGGGAATCCAGTAAAATCGACCAGATAATGAGGATAAACACCACTCAATTCGAAATCATCAGAGTTCAAATCTTCTGAGATATTGTTGTCAAATTTATAAGGAGCATCATTAGTAGATAATGGATGATTATGGTAATCCGCGTCCAACAAAACTGTGCCAGGTTCTTGATTATTAGTTGATGCGTGAAACACATTTTCTGGCAAAACAATGGAATCTTCTCGTGAGCTGGATACGTTGCTGTCTGTACATGCTGTTTCGGGGATAACGGAGTTCGAATCCATTACCAGGCATGTTTCTGAAATGGAAAGTACTGGACCACTGGGAGCATCATGGATGACTGCCGTTTCGTTTGAAGTACAGTTAATCGGGGATTCATGGAGGCTGCTGTCATTTTCCAGCTCACTGTGTAATTCAGATATCAATCCATCCACTTCCGTCGCATCTTCATAGCATGACTGATTTAGCAGCTGCGTGCGGAACTTGACTAATAACTCCAAATGTCGTTCAAAGAGTAGCTGTAATCGGTCGGAAGGGAGTGTCATTTTTTTGGATCAACACCAACAATGAAAATTACTGTATGAATAATGACCAATGTCGTTCAAGGACACGGATGACAAACTGGATACTGATTGGTTGAATAATTAGACTGGATTTCGTCCAATTACAGAATGACTTTGGATTGTATTTTTTCTTCACCCCGTCGCCAATTTGCTATAACTGTGAAAAATAATGCTGCGGATTAAGGGGTAGCGAATTATTGATCGGACCAAAGACGCGCAAACACGTAGAACGACCTAGGGTTCTGATTGGTCTCGCTTCCCTGTCTAGCCCAGTCAATTGAGTCCAGAACACAAGTTTCAGCCTCGGATTTATGAATCATTATATTTCAAACATACTTTGTTTATATACCAGTCAAGCAGTCCACAACGTACCATTAAATAGAAGATAACATTGTACAATAATGGCCAACAGGAAAATAACACGTTAAATAAATATTGACCAATAAGATGATACCATTTCATGCCCAAGGATAGCATTAGGCTTGACAGGATAATTTTGGGATATTTCCTGAATATCCCAACACCTCCCTTTTTTGGAGATCCGGAGTTGATGTCCGGATTTTAAATTTTCTCGCGTCTATCCTCCCCTCGAAATAATGTTGGGTCTTCATAAACCCAAATTACAATTAATTTGATTGTATTTAAAACACATTGCAATGGGAATCCAGTAAAATCGACCAGATAATGAGGATAAACACCACTCAATTCGAAATCATCAGAGTTCAAATCTTCTGAGATATTGTTGTCAAATTTATAAGGAGCATCATTAGTAGATAATGGATGATTATGGTAATCCGCGTCCAACAAAACTGTGCCAGGTTCTTGATTATTAGTTGATGCGTGAAACACATTTTCTGGCAAAACAATGGAATCTTCTCGTGAGCTGGATACGTTGCTGTCTGTACATGCTGTTTCGGGGATAACGGAGTTCGAATCCATTACCAGGCATGTTTCTGAAATGGAAAGTACTGGACCACTGGGAGCATCATGGATGACTGCCGTTTCGTTTGAAGTACAGTTAATCGGGGATTCATGGAGGCTGCTGTCATTTTCCAGCTCACTGTGTAATTCAGATATCAATCCATCCACTTCCGTCGCATCTTCATAGCATGACTGATTTAGCAGCTGCGTGCGGAACTTGACTAATAACTCCAAATGTCGTTCAAAGAGTAGCTGTAATCGGTCGGAAGGGAGTGTCATTTTTTTGGATCAACACCAACAATGAAAATTACTGTATGAATAATGACCAATGTCGTTCAAGGACACGGATGACAAACTGGATACTGATTGGTTGAATAATTAGACTGGATTTCGTCCAATTACAGAATGACTTTGGATTGTATTTTTTCTTCACCCCGTCGCCAATTTGCTATAACTGTGAAAAATAATGCTGCGGATTAAGGGGTAGCGAATTATTGATCGGACCAAAGACGCGCAAACACGTAGAACGACCTAGGGTTCTGATTGGTCTCGCTTCCCTGTCTAGCCCAGTCAATTGAGTCCAGAACACAAGTTTCAGCCTCGGATTTATGAATCATTATATTTCAAACATACTTTGTTTATATACCAGTCAAGCAGTCCACAACGTACCATTAAATAGAAGATAACATTGTACAATAATGGCCAACAGGAAAATAACACGTTAAATAAATATTGACCAATAAGATGATACCATTTCATGCCCAAGGATAGCATTAGGCTTGACAGGATAATTTTGGGATATTTCCTGAATATCCCAACACCTCCCCTTTTTTGGAGATCCGGAGTTGATGTCCGGATTTTAAATTTTCTCGCGTCTATCCTCCCCCTCGAAATAATGTTGGGTCTTCATAAACCCAAATTACAATTAATTTGATTGTATTTAAAACACATTGCAATGGGAATCCAGTAAAATCGACCAGATAATGAGGATAAACACCACTCAATTCGAAATCATCAGAGTTCAAATCTTCTGAGATATTGTTGTCAAATTTATAAGGAGCATCATTAGTAGATAATGGATGATTATGGTAATCCGCGTCCAACAAAACTGTGCCAGGTTCTTGATTATTAGTTGATGCGTGAAACACATTTTCTGGCAAAACAATGGAATCTTCTCGTGAGCTGGATACGTTGCTGTCTGTACATGCTGTTTCGGGGATAACGGAGTTCGAATCCATTACCAGGCATGTTTCTGAAATGGAAAGTACTGGACCACTGGGAGCATCATGGATGACTGCCGTTTCGTTTGAAGTACAGTTAATCGGGGATTCATGGAGGCTGCTGTCATTTTCCAGCTCACTGTGTAATTCAGATATCAATCCATCCACTTCCGTCGCATCTTCATAGCATGACTGATTTAGCAGCTGCGTGCGGAACTTGACTAATAACTCCAAATGTCGTTCAAAGAGTAGCTGTAATCGGTCGGAAGGGAGTGTCATTTTTTTGGATCAACACCAACAATGAAAATTACTGTATGAATAATGACCAATGTCGTTCAAGGACACGGATGACAAACTGGATACTGATTGGTTGAATAATTAGACTGGATTTCGTCCAATTACAGAATGACTTTGGATTGTATTTTTCTTCACCCCGTCGCCAATTTGCTATAACTGTGAAAAATAATGCTGCGGATTAAGGGGTAGCGAATTATTGATCGGACCAAAGACGCGCAAACACGTAGAACGACCTAGGGTTCTGATTGGTCTCGCTTCCCTGTCTAGCCCAGTCAATTGAGTCCAGAACACAAGTTTCAGCCTCGGATTTATGAATCATTATATTTCAAACATACTTTGTTTATATACCAGTCAAGCAGTCCACAACGTACCATTAAATAGAAGATAACATTGTACAATAATGGCCAACAGGAAAATAACACGTTAAATAAATATTGACCAATAAGATGATACCATTTCATGCCCAAGGATAGCATTAGGCTTGACAGGATAATTTTTGGGATATTTCCCTGAATATCCCAACACCTCCCCTTTTTTTGGAGATCCGGAGTTGATGTCCGGATTTTAAATTTTTCTCGCGTCTATCCTCCCCCTCGAAATAATGTTGGGTCTTCATAAACCCAAATTACAATTAATTTGATTGTATTTAAAACACATTGCAATGGGAATCCAGTAAAATCGACCAGATAATGAGGATAAACACCACTCAATTCGAAATCATCAGAGTTCAAATCTTCTGAGATATTGTTGTCAAATTTATAAGGAGCATCATTAGTAGATAATGGATGATTATGGTAATCCGCGTCCAACAAAACTGTGCCAGGTTCTTGATTATTAGTTGATGCGTGAAACACATTTTCTGGCAAAACAATGGAATCTTCTCGTGAGCTGGATACGTTGCTGTCTGTACATGCTGTTTCGGGGATAACGGAGTTCGAATCCATTACCAGGCATGTTTCTGAAATGGAAAGTACTGGACCACTGGGAGCATCATGGATGACTGCCGTTTCGTTTGAAGTACAGTTAATCGGGGATTCATGGAGGCTGCTGTCATTTTCCAGCTCACTGTGTAATTCAGATATCAATCCATCCACTTCCGTCGCATCTTCATAGCATGACTGATTTAGCAGCTGCGTGCGGAACTTGACTAATAACTCCAAATGTCGTTCAAAGAGTAGCTGTAATCGGTCGGAAGGGAGTGTCATTTTTTTGGATCAACACCAACAATGAAAATTACTGTATGAATAATGACCAATGTCGTTCAAGGACACGGATGACAAACTGGATACTGATTGGTTGAATAATTAGACTGGATTTCGTCCAATTACAGAATGACTTTGGATTGTATTTTTTCTTCACCCCGTCGCCAATTTGCTATAACTGTGAAAAATAATGCTGCGGATTAAGGGGTAGCGAATTATTGATCGGACCAAAGACGCGCAAACACGTAGAACGACCTAGGGTTCTGATTGGTCTCGCTTCCCTGTCTAGCCCAGTCAATTGAGTCCAGAACACAAGTTTCAGCCTCGGATTTATGAATCATTATATTTCAAACATACTTTGTTTATATACCAGTCAAGCAGTCCACAACGTACCATTAAATAGAAGATAACATTGTACAATAATGGCCAACAGGAAAATAACACGTTAAATAAATATTGACCAATAAGATGATACCATTTCATGCCCAAGGATAGCATTAGGCTTGACAGGATAATTTTTGGGATATTTCCCTGAATATCCCAACACCTCCCCTTTTTTTGGAGATCCGGAGTTGATGTCCGGATTTTAAATTTTTCTCGCGTCTATCCTCCCCCTCGAAATAATGTTGGGTCTTCATAAACCCAAATTACAATTAATTTGATTGTATTTAAAACACATTGCAATGGGAATCCAGTAAAATCGACCAGATAATGAGGATAAACACCACTCAATTCGAAATCATCAGAGTTCAAATCTTCTGAGATATTGTTGTCAAATTTATAAGGAGCATCATTAGTAGATAATGGATGATTATGGTAATCCGCGTCCAACAAAACTGTGCCAGGTTCTTGATTATTAGTTGATGCGTGAAACACATTTTCTGGCAAAACAATGGAATCTTCTCGTGAGCTGGATACGTTGCTGTCTGTACATGCTGTTTCGGGGATAACGGAGTTCGAATCCATTACCAGGCATGTTTCTGAAATGGAAAGTACTGGACCACTGGGAGCATCATGGATGACTGCCGTTTCGTTTGAAGTACAGTTAATCGGGGATTCATGGAGGCTGCTGTCATTTTCCAGCTCACTGTGTAATTCAGATATCAATCCATCCACTTCCGTCGCATCTTCATAGCATGACTGATTTAGCAGCTGCGTGCGGAACTTGACTAATAACTCCAAATGTCGTTCAAAGAGTAGCTGTAATCGGTCGGAAGGGAGTGTCATTTTTTTGGATCAACACCAACAATGAAAATTACTGTATGAATAATGACCAATGTCGTTCAAGGACACGGATGACAAACTGGATACTGATTGGTTGAATAATTAGACTGGATTTCGTCCAATTACAGAATGACTTTGGATTGTATTTTTTCTTCACCCCGTCGCCAATTTGCTATAACTGTGAAAAATAATGCTGCGGATTAAGGGGTAGCGAATTATTGATCGGACCAAAGACGCGCAAACACGTAGAACGACCTAGGGTTCTGATTGGTCTCGCTTCCCTGTCTAGCCCAGTCAATTGAGTCCAGAACACAAGTTTCAGCCTCGGATTTATGAATCATTATATTTCAAACATACTTTGTTTATATACCAGTCAAGCAGTCCACAACGTACCATTAAATAGAAGATAACATTGTACAATAATGGCCAACAGGAAAATAACACGTTAAATAAATATTGACCAATAAGATGATACCATTTCATGCCCAAGGATAGCATTAGGCTTGACAGGATAATTTTTGGGATATTTCCCTGAATATCCCAACACCTCCCCTTTTTTTTGGAGATCCGGAGTTGATGTCCGGATTTTAAATTTTTCTCGCGTCTATCCTCCCCCTCGAAATAATGTTGGGTCTTCATAAACCCAAATTACAATTAATTTGATTGTATTTAAAACACATTGCAATGGGAATCCAGTAAAATCGACCAGATAATGAGGATAAACACCACTCAATTCGAAATCATCAGAGTTCAAATCTTCTGAGATATTGTTGTCAAATTTATAAGGAGCATCATTAGTAGATAATGGATGATTATGGTAATCCGCGTCCAACAAAACTGTGCCAGGTTCTTGATTATTAGTTGATGCGTGAAACACATTTTCTGGCAAAACAATGGAATCTTCTCGTGAGCTGGATACGTTGCTGTCTGTACATGCTGTTTCGGGGATAACGGAGTTCGAATCCATTACCAGGCATGTTTCTGAAATGGAAAGTACTGGACCACTGGGAGCATCATGGATGACTGCCGTTTCGTTTGAAGTACAGTTAATCGGGGATTCATGGAGGCTGCTGTCATTTTCCAGCTCACTGTGTAATTCAGATATCAATCCATCCACTTCCGTCGCATCTTCATAGCATGACTGATTTAGCAGCTGCGTGCGGAACTTGACTAATAACTCCAAATGTCGTTCAAAGAGTAGCTGTAATCGGTCGGAAGGGAGTGTCATTTTTTTGGATCAACACCAACAATGAAAATTACTGTATGAATAATGACCAATGTCGTTCAAGGACACGGATGACAAACTGGATACTGATTGGTTGAATAATTAGACTGGATTTCGTCCAATTACAGAATGACTTTGGATTGTATTTTTCTTCACCCCGTCGCCAATTTGCTATAACTGTGAAAAATAATGCTGCGGATTAAGGGGTAGCGAATTATTGATCGGACCAAAGACGCGCAAACACGTAGAACGACCTAGGGTTCTGATTGGTCTCGCTTCCCTGTCTAGCCCAGTCAATTGAGTCCAGAACACAAGTTTCAGCCTCGGATTTATGAATCATTATATTTCAAACATACTTTGTTTATATACCAGTCAAGCAGTCCACAACGTACCATTAAATAGAAGATAACATTGTACAATAATGGCCAACAGGAAAATAACACGTTAAATAAATATTGACCAATAAGATGATACCATTTCATGCCCAAGGATAGCATTAGGCTTGACAGGATAATTTTTGGGATATTTCCCTGAATATCCCAACACCTCCCCTTTTTTTGGAGATCCGGAGTTGATGTCCGGATTTTAAATTTTTCTCGCGTCTATCCTCCCCCTCGAAATAATGTTGGGTCTTCATAAACCCAAATTACAATTAATTTGATTGTATTTAAAACACATTGCAATGGGAATCCAGTAAAATCGACCAGATAATGAGGATAAACACCACTCAATTCGAAATCATCAGAGTTCAAATCTTCTGAGATATTGTTGTCAAATTTATAAGGAGCATCATTAGTAGATAATGGATGATTATGGTAATCCGCGTCCAACAAAACTGTGCCAGGTTCTTGATTATTAGTTGATGCGTGAAACACATTTTCTGGCAAAACAATGGAATCTTCTCGTGAGCTGGATACGTTGCTGTCTGTACATGCTGTTTCGGGGATAACGGAGTTCGAATCCATTACCAGGCATGTTTCTGAAATGGAAAGTACTGGACCACTGGGAGCATCATGGATGACTGCCGTTTCGTTTGAAGTACAGTTAATCGGGGATTCATGGAGGCTGCTGTCATTTTCCAGCTCACTGTGTAATTCAGATATCAATCCATCCACTTCCGTCGCATCTTCATAGCATGACTGATTTAGCAGCTGCGTGCGGAACTTGACTAATAACTCCAAATGTCGTTCAAAGAGTAGCTGTAATCGGTCGGAAGGGAGTGTCATTTTTTTGGATCAACACCAACAATGAAAATTACTGTATGAATAATGACCAATGTCGTTCAAGGACACGGATGACAAACTGGATACTGATTGGTTGAATAATTAGACTGGATTTCGTCCAATTACAGAATGACTTTGGATTGTATTTTTTCTTCACCCCGTCGCCAATTTGCTATAACTGTGAAAAATAATGCTGCGGATTAAGGGGTAGCGAATTATTGATCGGACCAAAGACGCGCAAACACGTAGAACGACCTAGGGTTCTGATTGGTCTCGCTTCCCTGTCTAGCCCAGTCAATTGAGTCCAGAACACAAGTTTCAGCCTCGGATTTATGAATCATTATATTTCAAACATACTTTGTTTATATACCAGTCAAGCAGTCCACAACGTACCATTAAATAGAAGATAACATTGTACAATAATGGCCAACAGGAAAATAACACGTTAAATAAATATTGACCAATAAGATGATACCATTTCATGCCCAAGGATAGCATTAGGCTTGACAGGATAATTTTGGGATATTTCCTGAATATCCCAACACCTCCCCTTTTTTGGAGATCCGGAGTTGATGTCCGGATTTTAAATTTTTCTCGCGTCTATCCTCCCCTCGAAATAATGTTGGGTCTTCATAAACCCAAATTACAATTAATTTGATTGTATTTAAAACACATTGCAATGGGAATCCAGTAAAATCGACCAGATAATGAGGATAAACACCACTCAATTCGAAATCATCAGAGTTCAAATCTTCTGAGATATTGTTGTCAAATTTATAAGGAGCATCATTAGTAGATAATGGATGATTATGGTAATCCGCGTCCAACAAAACTGTGCCAGGTTCTTGATTATTAGTTGATGCGTGAAACACATTTTCTGGCAAAACAATGGAATCTTCTCGTGAGCTGGATACGTTGCTGTCTGTACATGCTGTTTCGGGGATAACGGAGTTCGAATCCATTACCAGGCATGTTTCTGAAATGGAAAGTACTGGACCACTGGGAGCATCATGGATGACTGCCGTTTCGTTTGAAGTACAGTTAATCGGGGATTCATGGAGGCTGCTGTCATTTTCCAGCTCACTGTGTAATTCAGATATCAATCCATCCACTTCCGTCGCATCTTCATAGCATGACTGATTTAGCAGCTGCGTGCGGAACTTGACTAATAACTCCAAATGTCGTTCAAAGAGTAGCTGTAATCGGTCGGAAGGGAGTGTCATTTTTTTGGATCAACACCAACAATGAAAATTACTGTATGAATAATGACCAATGTCGTTCAAGGACACGGATGACAAACTGGATACTGATTGGTTGAATAATTAGACTGGATTTCGTCCAATTACAGAATGACTTTGGATTGTATTTTTTCTTCACCCCGTCGCCAATTTGCTATAACTGTGAAAAATAATGCTGCGGATTAAGGGGTAGCGAATTATTGATCGGACCAAAGACGCGCAAACACGTAGAACGACCTAGGGTTCTGATTGGTCTCGCTTCCCTGTCTAGCCCAGTCAATTGAGTCCAGAACACAAGTTTCAGCCTCGGATTTATGAATCATTATATTTCAAACATACTTTGTTTATATACCAGTCAAGCAGTCCACAACGTACCATTAAATAGAAGATAACATTGTACAATAATGGCCAACAGGAAAATAACACGTTAAATAAATATTGACCAATAAGATGATACCATTTCATGCCCAAGGATAGCATTAGGCTTGACAGGATAATTTTTGGGATATTTCCCTGAATATCCCAACACCTCCCCTTTTTTGGAGATCCGGAGTTGATGTCCGGATTTTAAATTTTCTCGCGTCTATCCTCCCCTCGAAATAATGTTGGGTCTTCATAAACCCAAATTACAATTAATTTGATTGTATTTAAAACACATTGCAATGGGAATCCAGTAAAATCGACCAGATAATGAGGATAAACACCACTCAATTCGAAATCATCAGAGTTCAAATCTTCTGAGATATTGTTGTCAAATTTATAAGGAGCATCATTAGTAGATAATGGATGATTATGGTAATCCGCGTCCAACAAAACTGTGCCAGGTTCTTGATTATTAGTTGATGCGTGAAACACATTTTCTGGCAAAACAATGGAATCTTCTCGTGAGCTGGATACGTTGCTGTCTGTACATGCTGTTTCGGGGATAACGGAGTTCGAATCCATTACCAGGCATGTTTCTGAAATGGAAAGTACTGGACCACTGGGAGCATCATGGATGACTGCCGTTTCGTTTGAAGTACAGTTAATCGGGGATTCATGGAGGCTGCTGTCATTTTCCAGCTCACTGTGTAATTCAGATATCAATCCATCCACTTCCGTCGCATCTTCATAGCATGACTGATTTAGCAGCTGCGTGCGGAACTTGACTAATAACTCCAAATGTCGTTCAAAGAGTAGCTGTAATCGGTCGGAAGGGAGTGTCATTTTTTTGGATCAACACCAACAATGAAAATTACTGTATGAATAATGACCAATGTCGTTCAAGGACACGGATGACAAACTGGATACTGATTGGTTGAATAATTAGACTGGATTTCGTCCAATTACAGAATGACTTTGGATTGTATTTTTTCTTCACCCCGTCGCCAATTTGCTATAACTGTGAAAAATAATGCTGCGGATTAAGGGGTAGCGAATTATTGATCGGACCAAAGACGCGCAAACACGTAGAACGACCTAGGGTTCTGATTGGTCTCGCTTCCCTGTCTAGCCCAGTCAATTGAGTCCAGAACACAAGTTTCAGCCTCGGATTTATGAATCATTATATTTCAAACATACTTTGTTTATATACCAGTCAAGCAGTCCACAACGTACCATTAAATAGAAGATAACATTGTACAATAATGGCCAACAGGAAAATAACACGTTAAATAAATATTGACCAATAAGATGATACCATTTCATGCCCAAGGATAGCATTAGGCTTGACAGGATAATTTTTGGGATATTTCCCTGAATATCCCAACACCTCCCCTTTTTTGGAGATCCGGAGTTGATGTCCGGATTTTAAATTTTTCTCGCGTCTATCCTCCCCTCGAAATAATGTTGGGTCTTCATAAACCCAAATTACAATTAATTTGATTGTATTTAAAACACATTGCAATGGGAATCCAGTAAAATCGACCAGATAATGAGGATAAACACCACTCAATTCGAAATCATCAGAGTTCAAATCTTCTGAGATATTGTTGTCAAATTTATAAGGAGCATCATTAGTAGATAATGGATGATTATGGTAATCCGCGTCCAACAAAACTGTGCCAGGTTCTTGATTATTAGTTGATGCGTGAAACACATTTTCTGGCAAAACAATGGAATCTTCTCGTGAGCTGGATACGTTGCTGTCTGTACATGCTGTTTCGGGGATAACGGAGTTCGAATCCATTACCAGGCATGTTTCTGAAATGGAAAGTACTGGACCACTGGGAGCATCATGGATGACTGCCGTTTCGTTTGAAGTACAGTTAATCGGGGATTCATGGAGGCTGCTGTCATTTTCCAGCTCACTGTGTAATTCAGATATCAATCCATCCACTTCCGTCGCATCTTCATAGCATGACTGATTTAGCAGCTGCGTGCGGAACTTGACTAATAACTCCAAATGTCGTTCAAAGAGTAGCTGTAATCGGTCGGAAGGGAGTGTCATTTTTTTGGATCAACACCAACAATGAAAATTACTGTATGAATAATGACCAATGTCGTTCAAGGACACGGATGACAAACTGGATACTGATTGGTTGAATAATTAGACTGGATTTCGTCCAATTACAGAATGACTTTGGATTGTATTTTTTCTTCACCCCGTCGCCAATTTGCTATAACTGTGAAAAATAATGCTGCGGATTAAGGGGTAGCGAATTATTGATCGGACCAAAGACGCGCAAACACGTAGAACGACCTAGGGTTCTGATTGGTCTCGCTTCCCTGTCTAGCCCAGTCAATTGAGTCCAGAACACAAGTTTCAGCCTCGGATTTATGAATCATTATATTTCAAACATACTTTGTTTATATACCAGTCAAGCAGTCCACAACGTACCATTAAATAGAAGATAACATTGTACAATAATGGCCAACAGGAAAATAACACGTTAAATAAATATTGACCAATAAGATGATACCATTTCATGCCCAAGGATAGCATTAGGCTTGACAGGATAATTTTTGGGATATTTCCTGAATATCCCAACACCTCCCCTTTTTTGGAGATCCGGAGTTGATGTCCGGATTTTAAATTTTCTCGCGTCTATCCTCCCCCTCGAAATAATGTTGGGTCTTCATAAACCCGAATTACAATTAATTTGATTGTATTTAAAACACATTGCAATGGGAATCCAGTAAAATCGACCAGATAATGAGGATAAACACCACTCAATTCGAAATCATCAGAGTTCAAATCTCCTGAGATATTGTTGTCAAATTTATAAGGAGCATCATTAGTAGATAATGGATGATTATGGTAATCCGCGTCCAACAAAACTGTGCCAGGTTCTTGATTATTAGTTGATGCGTGAAACACATTTTCTGGCAAAACAATGGAATCTTCTCGTGAGCTGGATACGTTGCTGTCTGTACATGCTGTTTCGGGGATAACGGAGTTCGAATCCATTACCAGGCATGTTTCTGAAATGGAAAGTACTGGACCACTGGGAGCATCATGGATGACTGCCGTTTCGTTTGAAGTACAGTTAATCGGGGATTCATGGAGGCTGCTGTCATTTTCCAGCTCACTGTGTAATTCAGATATCAATCCATCCACTTCCGTCGCATCTTCATAGCATGACTGATTTAGCAGCTGCGTGCGGAACTTGACTAATAACTCCAAATGTCGTTCAAAGAGCAGCTGTAATCGATCGGAAGGGAGTGTCATTTTTTTGGATCAGCACCAGCAATGAAAATTACTGTATGAATAATGACCAATATCGTTCAGGGACACTGATGACAAACTGGATACTGATTGGTTGAATAATTAGAATGGATTTTGTCCAATTACAGAATGACTTTGGATTGTATTTTTCTTCACCCCGTCGCCAATTTGCTATAACTGTGAAAATAATGCTGCGGATTAAGGGGTAGCGAATTATTGATCGGACCAAAGACGCGCAAACACGTAGAACGACCTAGGGTTCTGATTGGTCTCGCTTCCCTGTCTAGCCCAGTCAATTGAGTCCAGAACACAAGTCACAGCCTCGGATATATGAATCATTATATTTCAAACATACTTTGTTTATATACCAGTCAAGCAGACCACAACGTACCATTAAATAGAAGATAACATTGTACAATAATGGCCAACAGGAAAATAACACGTTAAATAAATATTGACCAATAAGATGATACCATTTCATGCCCAAGGATAGCATTAGGCTTGACAGGATAATTTTTGGGATATTTCCTGAATATCCCAACACCTCCCCTTTTTTGGAGATCCGGAGTTGATGTCCGGATTTTAAATTTTTCTCGCGTCTATCCTCCCCCTCGAAATAATGTTGGGTCTTCATAAACCCAAATTACAATTAATTTGATTGTATTTAAAACACATTGCAATGGGAATCCAGTAAAATCGACCAGATAATGAGGATAAACACCACTCAATTCGAAATCATCAGAGTTCAAATCTCCTGAGATATTGTTGTCAAATTTATAAGGAGCATCATTAGTAGATAATGGATGATTATGGTAATCCGCGTCCAACAAAACTGTGCCAGGTTCTTGATTATTAGTTGATGCGTGAAACACATTTTCTGGCAAAACAATGGAATCTTCTCGTGAGCTGGATACGTTGCTGTCTGTACATGCTGTTTCGGGGATAACGGAGTTCGAATCCATTACCAGGCATGTTTCTGAAATGGAAAGTACTGGACCACTGGGAGCATCATGGATGACTGCCGTTTCGTTTGAAGTACAGTTAATCGGGGATTCATGGAGGCTGCTGTCATTTTCCAGCTCACTGTGTAATTCAGATATCAATCCATCCACTTCCGTCGCATCGTCATAGCATGACTGATTTAGCAGCTGCGTGCGGAACTTGACTAATAACTCCAAATGTCGTTCAAAGAGCAGCTGTAATCGATCGGAAGGGAGTGTCATTTTTTTGGATCAACACCAACAATGAAAATTACTGTATGAATAATGACCAATGTCGTTCAAGGACACGGATGACAAACTGGATACTGATTGGTTGAATAATTAGACTGGATTTCGTCCAATTACAGAATGACTTTGGATTGTATTTTTTCTTCACCCCGTCGCCAATTGTTATAACTGTGAAAATAATGCTGCTGATTAAGGGGGTAGCGAATTATTGATCGGACCAAAGACGCGCAAACACGTAGAACGACCTAGGGTTCTGATTGGTCTCGCTTCCCTGTCTAGCCCAGTCAATTGAGTCCAGAACACAAGTTTCAGCCTCGGATTTATGAATCATTATATTTCAAACATACTTTGTTTATATACCAGTCAAGCAGTCCACAACGTACCATTAAATAGAAGATAACATTGTACAATAATGGCCAACAGGAAAATAACACGTTAAATAAATATTGACCAATAAGATGATACCATTTCATGCCCAAGGATAGCATTAGGCTTGACAGGATAATTTTTGGGATATTTCCCTGAATATCCCAACACCTCCCCTTTTTTGGAGATCCGGAGTTGATGTCCGGATTTTAAATTTTTCTCGCGTCTATCCTCCCCCTCGAAATAATGTTGGGTCTTCATAAACCCAAATTACAATTAATTTGATTGTATTTAAAACACATTGCAATGGGAATCCAGTAAAATCGACCAGATAATGAGGATAAACACCACTCAATTCGAAATCATCAGAGTTCAAATCTTCTGAGATATTGTTGTCAAATTTATAAGGAGCATCATTAGTAGATAATGGATGATTATGGTAATCCGCGTCCAACAAAACTGTGCCAGGTTCTTGATTATTAGTTGATGCGTGAAACACATTTTCTGGCAAAACAATGGAATCTTCTCGTGAGCTGGATACGTTGCTGTCTGTACATGCTGTTTCGGGGATAACGGAGTTCGAATCCATTACCAGGCATGTTTCTGAAATGGAAAGTACTGGACCACTGGGAGCATCATGGATGACTGCCGTTCTGTTTGAAGTACAGTTAATCGAGGATTCATGGAGGCTGCTGTCATTTTCCAGCTCACTGTGTAATTCAGATATCAATCCATCCACTTCCGTCGCATCTTCATAGCATGACTGATTTAGCAGCTGCGTGCGGAACTTGACTAATAACTCCAAATGTCGTTCAAAGAGCAGCTGTAATCGGTCGGAAGGGAGTGTCATTTTTTGGATCAGCACCAACAATGAAAATTACTGTATGAATAATGACCAATGTCGTTCAAGGACACGGATGACAAACTGGATACTGATTGGTTGAATAATTAGAATGGATTTTGTCCAATTACAGAATGACTTTGGATTGTATTTTTTCTTCACCCCGTCGCCAATTGTTATAACTGTGAAAATAATGCTGCTGATTAAGGGGGTAGCGAATTATTGATCGGACCAAAGACGCGCAAACACGTAGAACGACCTAGGGTTCTGACTGGCCCCGCTCCCCTGTCTAGCCCAGCCAGTTAAGTCCAGAACACAAGTCACAGCCTCGGATATATGAATCATTATATTTCAAACATACTTTGTTTATATACCAGTCAAGCAGTCCACAACGTACCATTAAATAGAAGATAACATTGTACAATAATGGCCAACAGGAAAATAACACGTTAAATAAATATTGACCAATAAGATGATACCATTTCATGTCCAAGGATAGCATTAGGCTTAACAGGATAATTTTTGGGATATTTCCCTGAATATCCCAACACCTCCCCTTTTTTGGAGATCCGGAGTTGATGTCCGGATTTTAAATTTTTCTCGCGTCTATCCTCCCCCTCGAAATAATGTTGGGTCTTCATAAACCCGAATTACAATTAATTTGATTGTATTTAAAACACATTGCAATGGGAATCCAGTAAAATCGACCAGATAATGAGGATAAACACCACTCAATTCGAAATCATCAGAGTTCAAATCTTCTGAGATATTGTTGTCAAATTTATAAGGAGCATCATTAGTAGATAATGGATGATTATGGTAATCCGCGTCCAACAAAACTGTGCCAGGTTCTTGATTATTAGTTGATGCGTGAAACACATTTCCTGGCAAAACAATGGGATCTTCTCGTGAGCTGGATACGTTGCTGTCTGCACATGCTGTTTCGGGGGTAACGGAGTTCGAATCCATTACCGGGCATGTTTCTGAAATGAAAAGTTCTGGACCACTGGGCGCATCATGGATGACTGCCGTTCTGTTTGAAGTACAGTTAATCGAGGATTCATGGAGGCTGCTGTCATTTTCCAGCTCACTGTGTAATTCAGATATCAATCCATCCACTTCCGTCGCATCGTCATAGCATGACTGATTTAGCAGCTGCGTGCGGAACTTGACTAATAACTCCAAATGTCGTTCAAAGAGCAGCTGTAATCGATCGGAAGGGAGTGTCATTTTTTTGGATCAGCACCAGCAATGAAAATTACTGTATGAATAATGACCAATATCGTTCAGGGACACTGATGACAAACTGGATACTGATTGGTTGAATAATTAGAATGGATTTTGTCCAATTACAGAATGACTTTGGATTGTATTTTTTCTTCACCCCGTCGCCAATTGTTATAACTGTGAAAATAATGCTGCTGATTAAGGGGTAGCGAATTATTGATCGGACCAAAGACGCGCAAACACGTAGAACGACCTAGGGTTCTGATTGGTCTCGCTTCCCTGTCTAGCCCAGCCAGTTGAGTCCAGAACACAAGTTTCAGCCTCGGATATATGAATCATTATATTTCAAACATACTTTGTTTATATACCAGTCAAGCAGACCACAACGTACCACAAAATAGAAAATAACATTGTACAATATTGGCCAACAGGAAAATAACACGTTAAATAAATATTGACCAATAAGATGATACCATTTCATGTCCAAGGATAGCATTAGGCTTAACAGGATAATTTTTGGGATATTTCCCTGAATATCCCAACACCTCCCCTTTTTTTGGAGATCCGGAGTTGATGTCCGGATTTTAAATTTTTCTCGCGTCTATCCTCCCCCTCGAAATAATGTTGGGTCTTCATAAACCCGAATTACAATTAATTTGATTGTATTTAAAACACATTGCAATGGGAATCCAGTAAAATCGACCAGATAATGAGGATAAACACCACTCAATTCGAAATCATCAGAGTTCAAATCTCCTGAGATATTGTTGTCAAATTTATAAGGAGCATCATTAGTAGATAATGGATGATTATGGTAATCCGCGTCCAACAAAACTGTGCCAGGTTCTTGATTATTAGTTGATGCGTGAAACACATTTTCTGGCAAAACAATGGGATCTTCTCGTGAGCTGGATACGTTGCTGTCTGCACATGCTGTTTCGGGGATAACGGAGTTCGAATCCATTACCGGGCATGTTTCTGAAATGAAAGTACTGGACCACTGGGCGCATCATGGATGACTGCCGTTTCGTTTGAAGTACAGTTAATCGGGGATTCATGGAGGCTGCTGTCATTTTCCAGCTCACTGTGTAATTCAGATATCAATCCATCCACTTCCGTCGCATCTTCATAGCATGACTGATTTAGCAGCTGCGTGCGGAACTTGACTAATAACTCCAAATGTCGTTCAAAGAGCAGCTGTAATCGATCGGAAGGGAGTGTCATTTTTTTGGATCAGCACCAGCAATGAAAATTACTGTATGAATAATGACCAATATCGTTCAAGGACACGGATGACAAACTGGATACTGATTGGTTGAATAATTAGACTGGATTTCGTCCAATTACAGAATGACTTTGGATTGTATTTTTTCTTCACCCCGTCGCCAATTTGCTATAACTGTGAAAAATAATGCTGCGGATTAAGGGGTAGCGAATTATTGATCGGACCAAAGACGCGCAAACACGTAGAACGACCTAGGGTTCTGATTGGTCTCGCTCCCTGTCTAGCCCAGCCAGTTGAGTCCAGAACACAAGTCACAGCCTCGGATATATGAATCATTATATTTCAAACATACTTTGTTTATATACCAGTCAAGCAGACCACAACGTACCACAAAATAGAAAATAACATTGTACAATATTGGCCAACAGGAAAATAACACGTTAAATAAATATTGACCAATAAGATGATACCATTTCATGTCCAAGGATAGCATTAGGCTTAACAGGATAATTTTTGGGATATTTCCCTGAATATCCCAACACCTCCCCTTTTTTTGGAGATCCGGAGTTGATGTCCGGATTTTAAATTTTTCTCGCGTCTATCCTCCCCCTCGAAATAATGTTGGGTCTTCATAAACCCGAATTACAATTAATTTGATTGTATTTAAAACACATTGCAATGGGAATCCAGTAAAATCGACCAGATAATGAGGATAAACACCACTCAATTCGAAATCATCAGAGTTCAAATCTCCTGAGATATTGTTGTCAAATTTATAAGGAGCATCATTAGTAGATAATGGATGATTATGGTAATCCGCGTCCAACAAAACTGTGCCAGGTTCTTGATTATTAGTTGATGCGTGAAACACATTTCCTGGCAAAACAATGGGATCTTCTCGTGAGCTGGATACGTTGCTGTCTGCACATGCTGTTTCGGGGGTAACGGAGTTCGAATCCATTACCGGGCATGTTTCTGAAATGAAAAGTTCTGGACCACTGGGCGCATCATGGATGACTGCCGTTTCGTTTGAAGTACAGTTAATCGGGGATTCATGGAGGCTGCTGTCATTTTCCAGCTCACTGTGTAATTCAGATATCAATCCATCCACTTCCGTCGCATCGTCATAGCATGACTGATTTAGCAGCTGCGTGCGGAACTTGACTAATAACTCCAAATGTCGTTCAAAGAGCAGCTGTAATTGATCTGAAGGGAGTGTCATTTTTTGGATCAGCACCAGCAATGAAAATTACTGTATGAATAATGACCAATATCGTTCAGGGACACTGATGACAAACTGGATACTGATTGGTTGAATAATTAGAATGGATTTTGTCCAATTACAGAATGACTTTGGATTGTATTTTTTCTTCACCCCGTCGCCAATTTGCTATAACTGTGAAAAATAATGCTGCGGATTAAGGGGTAGCGAATTATTGATCGGACCAAAGACGCGCAAACACGTAGAACGACCTAGGGTTCTGATTGGTCTCGCTTCCCTGTCTAGCCCAGTCAATTGAGTCCAGAACACAAGTTTCAGCCTCGGATTTATGAATCATTATATTTCAAACATACTTTGTTTATATACCAGTCAAGCAGACCACAACGTACCACAAAATAGAAAATAACATTGTACAATATTGGCCAACAGGAAAATAACACGTTAAATAAATATTGACCAATAAGATGATACCATTTCATGTCCAAGGATAGCATTAGGCTTAACAGGATAATTTTTGGGATATTTCCCTGAATATCCCAACACCTCCCCTTTTTTGGAGATCCGGAGTTGATGTCCGGATTTTAAATTTTTCTCGCGTCTATCCTCCCCCTCGAAATAATGTTGGGTCTTCATAAACCCGAATTACAATTAATTTGATTGTATTTAAAACACATTGCAATGGGAATCCAGTAAAATCGACCAGATAATGAGGATAAACACCACTCAATTCGAAATCATCAGAGTTCAAATCTCCTGAGATATTGTTGTCAAATTTATAAGGAGCATCATTAGTAGATAATGGATGATTATGGTAATCCGCGTCCAACAAAACTGTGCCAGGTTCTTGATTATTAGTTGATGCGTGAAACACATTTTCTGGCAAAACAATGGAATCTTCTCGTGAGCTGGATACGTTGCTGTCTGTACATGCTGTTTCGGGGATAACGGAGTTCGAATCCATTACCAGGCATGTTTCTGAAATGGAAAGTACTGGACCACTGGGAGCATCATGGATGACTGCCGTTTCGTTTGAAGTACAGTTAATCGGGGATTCATGGAGGCTGCTGTCATTTTCCAGCTCACTGTGTAATTCAGATATCAATCCATCCACTTCCGTCGCATCTTCATAGCATGACTGATTTAGCAGCTGCGTGCGGAACTTGACTAATAACTCCAAATGTCGTTCAAAGAGCAGCTGTAATCGATCGGAAGGGAGTGTCATTTTTTTGGATCAGCACCAGCAATGAAAATTACTGTATGAATAATGACCAATATCGTTCAAGGACACGGATGACAAACTGGATACTGATTGGTTGAATAATTAGACTGGATTTCGTCCAATTACAGAATGACTTTGGATTGTATTTTTTCTTCACCCCGTCGCCAATTTGCTATAACTGTGAAAAATAATGCTGCGGATTAAGGGGTAGCGAATTATTGATCGGACCAAAGACGCGCAAACACGTAGAACGACCTAGGGTTCTGATTGGTCTCGCTTCCCTGTCTAGCCCAGTCAATTGAGTCCAGAACACAAGTTTCAGCCTCGGATTTATGAATCATTATATTTCAAACATACTTTGTTTATATACCAGTCAAGCAGTCCACAACGTACCATTAAATAGAAGATAACATTGTACAATAATGGCCAACAGGAAAATAACACGTTAAATAAATATTGACCAATAAGATGATACCATTTCATGCCCAAGGATAGCATTAGGCTTAACAGGATAATTTTTGGGATATTTCCCTGAATATCCCAACACCTCCCCTTTTTTGGAGATCCGGAGTTGATGTCCGGATTTTAAATTTTTCTCGCGTCTATCCTCCCCCTCGAAATAATGTTGGGTCTTCATAAACCCAAATTACAATTAATTTGATTGTATTTAAAACACATTGCAATGGGAATCCAGTAAAATCGACCAGATAATGAGGATAAACACCACTCAATTCGAAATCATCAGAGTTCAAATCTTCTGAGATATTGTTGTCAAATTTATAAGGAGCATCATTAGTAGATAATGGATGATTATGGTAATCCGCGTCCAACAAAACTGTGCCAGGTTCTTGATTATTAGTTGATGCGTGAAACACATTTCCTGGCAAAACAATGGGATCTTCTCGTGAGCTGGATACGTTGCTGTCTGCACATGCTGTTTCGGGGGTAACGGAGTTCGAATCCATTACCGGGCATGTTTCTGAAATGAAAAGTTCTGGACCACTGGGCGCATCATGGATGACTGCCGTTCTGTTTGAAGTACAGTTAATCGAGGATTCATGGAGGCTGCTGTCATTTTCCAGCTCACTGTGTAATTCAGATATCAATCCATCCACTTCCGTCGCATCTTCATAGCATGACTGATTTAGCAGCTGCGTGCGGAACTTGACTAATAACTCCAAATGTCGTTCAAAGAGTAGCTGTAATCGGTCGGAAGGGAGTGTCATTTTTTTGGATCAACACCAACAATGAAAATTACTGTATGAATAATGACCAATGTCGTTCAAGGACACGGATGACAAACTGGATACTGATTGGTTGAATAATTAGACTGGATTTCGTCCAATTACAGAATGACTTTGGATTGTATTTTTTCTTCACCCCGTCGCCAATTTGCTATAACTGTGAAAAATAATGCTGCGGATTAAGGGGTAGCGAATTATTGATCGGACCAAAGACGCGCAAACACGTAGAACGACCTAGGGTTCTGATTGGTCTCGCTTCCCTGTCTAGCCCAGTCAATTGAGTCCAGAACACAAGTTTCAGCCTCGGATATATGAATCATTATATTTCAAACATACTTTGTTTATATACCAGTCAAGCAGACCACAACGTACCACAAAATAGAAAATAACATTGTACAATATTGGCCAACAGGAAAATAACACGTTAAATAAATATTGACCAATAAGATGATACCATTTCATGCCCAAGGATAGCATTAGGCTTGACAGGATAATTTTTGGGATATTTCCCTGAATATCCCAACACCTCCCCTTTTTTGGAGATCCGGAGTTGATGTCCGGATTTTAAATTTTTCTCGCGTCTATCCTCCCCCTCGAAATAATGTTGGGTCTTCATAAACCCAAATTACAATTAATTTGATTGTATTTAAAACACATTGCAATGGGAATCCAGTAAAATCGACCAGATAATGAGGATAAACACCACTCAATTCGAAATCATCAGAGTTCAAATCTCCTGAGATATTGTTGTCAAATTTATAAGGAGCATCATTAGTAGATAATGGATGATTATGGTAATCCGCGTCCAACAAAACTGTGCCAGGTTCTTGATTATTAGTTGATGCGTGAAACACATTTTCTGGCAAAACAATGGAATCTTCTCGTGAGCTGGATACGTTGCTGTCTGTACATGCTGTTTCGGGGATAACGGAGTTCGAATCCATTACCAGGCATGTTTCTGAAATGGAAAGTACTGGACCACTGGGAGCATCATGGATGACTGCCGTTTCGTTTGAAGTACAGTTAATCGGGGATTCATGGAGGCTGCTGTCATTTTCCAGCTCACTGTGTAATTCAGATATCAATCCATCCACTTCCGTCGCATCTTCATAGCATGACTGATTTAGCAGCTGCGTGCGGAACTTGACTAATAACTCCAAATGTCGTTCAAAGAGTAGCTGTAATCGGTCGGAAGGGAGTGTCATTTTTTTGGATCAACACCAACAATGAAAATTACTGTATGAATAATGACCAATGTCGTTCAAGGACACGGATGACAAACTGGATACTGATTGGTTGAATAATTAGACTGGATTTCGTCCAATTACAGAATGACTTTGGATTGTATTTTTTCTTCACCCCGTCGCCAATTTGCTATAACTGTGAAAAATAATGCTGCGGATTAAGGGGTAGCGAATTATTGATCGGACCAAAGACGCGCAAACACGTAGAACGACCTAGGGTTCTGATTGGTCTCGCTTCCCTGTCTAGCCCAGTCAATTGAGTCCAGAACACAAGTTTCAGCCTCGGATTTATGAATCATTATATTTCAAACATACTTTGTTTATATACCAGTCAAGCAGTCCACAACGTACCATTAAATAGAAGATAACATTGTACAATAATGGCCAACAGGAAAATAACACGTTAAATAAATATTGACCAATAAGATGATACCATTTCATGTCCAAGGATAGCATTAGGCTTAACAGGATAATTTTTGGGATATTTCCCTGAATATCCCAACACCTCCCTTTTTTGGAGATCCGGAGTTGATGTCCGGATTTTAAATTTTTCTCGCGTCTATCCTCCCCCTCGAAATAATGTTGGGTCTTCATAAACCCAAATTACAATTAATTTGATTGTATTTAAAACACATTGCAATGGGAATCCAGTAAAATCGACCAGATAATGAGGATAAACACCACTCAATTCGAAATCATCAGAGTTCAAATCTTCTGAGATATTGTTGTCAAATTTATAAGGAGCATCATTAGTAGATAATGGATGATTATGGTAATCCGCGTCCAACAAAACTGTGCCAGGTTCTTGATTATTAGTTGATGCGTGAAACACATTTTCTGGCAAAACAATGGAATCTTCTCGTGAGCTGGATACGTTGCTGTCTGTACATGCTGTTTCGGGGATAACGGAGTTCGAATCCATTACCAGGCATGTTTCTGAAATGGAAAGTACTGGACCACTGGGAGCATCATGGATGACTGCCGTTTCGTTTGAAGTACAGTTAATCGGGGATTCATGGAGGCTGCTGTCATTTTCCAGCTCACTGTGTAATTCAGATATCAATCCATCCACTTCCGTCGCATCTTCATAGCATGACTGATTTAGCAGCTGCGTGCGGAACTTGACTAATAACTCCAAATGTCGTTCAAAGAGTAGCTGTAATCGGTCGGAAGGGAGTGTCATTTTTTTGGATCAACACCAACAATGAAAATTACTGTATGAATAATGACCAATGTCGTTCAAGGACACGGATGACAAACTGGATACTGATTGGTTGAATAATTAGACTGGATTTCGTCCAATTACAGAATGACTTTGGATTGTATTTTTTCTTCACCCCGTCGCCAATTTGCTATAACTGTGAAAAATAATGCTGCGGATTAAGGGGTAGCGAATTATTGATCGGACCAAAGACGCGCAAACACGTAGAACGACCTAGGGTTCTGATTGGTCTCGCTTCCCTGTCTAGCCCAGTCAATTGAGTCCAGAACACAAGTTTCAGCCTCGGATTTATGAATCATTATATTTCAAACATACTTTGTTTATATACCAGTCAAGCAGTCCACAACGTACCATTAAATAGAAGATAACATTGTACAATAATGGCCAACAGGAAAATAACACGTTAAATAAATATTGACCAATAAGATGATACCATTTCATGTCCAAGGATAGCATTAGGCTTAACAGGATAATTTTGGGATATTTCCTGAATATCCCAACACCTCCCTTTTTTGGAGATCCGGAGTTGATGTCCGGATTTTAAATTTTTCTCGCGTCTATCCTCCCCTCGAAATAATGTTGGGTCTTCATAAACCCAAATTACAATTAATTTGATTGTATTTAAAACACATTGCAATGGGAATCCAGTAAAATCGACCAGATAATGAGGATAAACACCACTCAATTCGAAATCATCAGAGTTCAAATCTTCTGAGATATTGTTGTCAAATTTATAAGGAGCATCATTAGTAGATAATGGATGATTATGGTAATCCGCGTCCAACAAAACTGTGCCAGGTTCTTGATTATTAGTTGATGCGTGAAACACATTTTCTGGCAAAACAATGGAATCTTCTCGTGAGCTGGATACGTTGCTGTCTGTACATGCTGTTTCGGGGATAACGGAGTTCGAATCCATTACCAGGCATGTTTCTGAAATGGAAAGTACTGGACCACTGGGAGCATCATGGATGACTGCCGTTTCGTTTGAAGTACAGTTAATCGGGGATTCATGGAGGCTGCTGTCATTTTCCAGCTCACTGTGTAATTCAGATATCAATCCATCCACTTCCGTCGCATCTTCATAGCATGACTGATTTAGCAGCTGCGTGCGGAACTTGACTAATAACTCCAAATGTCGTTCAAAGAGTAGCTGTAATCGGTCGGAAGGGAGTGTCATTTTTTTGGATCAACACCAACAATGAAAATTACTGTATGAATAATGACCAATGTCGTTCAAGGACACGGATGACAAACTGGATACTGATTGGTTGAATAATTAGACTGGATTTCGTCCAATTACAGAATGACTTTGGATTGTATTTTTTCTTCACCCCGTCGCCAATTGTTATAACTGTGAAAATAATGCTGCTGATTAAGGGGGTAGCGAATTATTGATCGGACCAAAGACGCGCAAACACGTAGAACGACCTAGGGTTCTGACTGGCCCCGCTCCCCTGTCTAGCCCAGCCAGTTAAGTCCAGAACACAAGTCACAGCCTCGGATATATGAATCATTATATTTCAAACATACTTTGTTTATATACCAGTCAAGCAGACCACAACGTACCACAAAATAGAAGATAACATTGTACAATAATGGCCAACAGGAAAATAACACGTTAAATAAATATTGACCAATAAGATGATACCATTTCATGCCCAAGGATAGCATTAGGCTTGACAGGATAATTTTTGGGATATTTCCCTGAATATCCCAACACCTCCCCTTTTTTTGGAGATCCGGAGTTGATGTCCGGATTTTAAATTTTTCTCGCGTCTATCCTCCCCCTCGAAATAATGTTGGGTCTTCATAAACCCAAATTACAATTAATTTGATTGTATTTAAAACACATTGCAATGGGAATCCAGTAAAATCGACCAGATAATGAGGATAAACACCACTCAATTCGAAATCATCAGAGTTCAAATCTCCTGAGATATTGTTGTCAAATTTATAAGGAGCATCATTAGTAGATAATGGATGATTATGGTAATCCGCGTCCAACAAAACTGTGCCAGGTTCTTGATTATTAGTTGATGCGTGAAACACATTTTCTGGCAAAACAATGGAATCTTCTCGTGAGCTGGATACGTTGCTGTCTGTACATGCTGTTTCGGGGATAACGGAGTTCGAATCCATTACCAGGCATGTTTCTGAAATGGAAAGTACTGGACCACTGGGAGCATCATGGATGACTGCCGTTTCGTTTGAAGTACAGTTAATCGGGGATTCATGGAGGCTGCTGTCATTTTCCAGCTCACTGTGTAATTCAGATATCAATCCATCCACTTCCGTCGCATCTTCATAGCATGACTGATTTAGCAGCTGCGTGCGGAACTTGACTAATAACTCCAAATGTCGTTCAAAGAGTAGCTGTAATCGGTCGGAAGGGAGTGTCATTTTTTTGGATCAACACCAACAATGAAAATTACTGTATGAATAATGACCAATGTCGTTCAAGGACACGGATGACAAACTGGATACTGATTGGTTGAATAATTAGACTGGATTTCGTCCAATTACAGAATGACTTTGGATTGTATTTTTTCTTCACCCCGTCGCCAATTTGCTATAACTGTGAAAAATAATGCTGCGGATTAAGGGGTAGCGAATTATTGATCGGACCAAAGACGCGCAAACACGTAGAACGACCTAGGGTTCTGATTGGTCTCGCTTCCCTGTCTAGCCCAGTCAATTGAGTCCAGAACACAAGTTTCAGCCTCGGATTTATGAATCATTATATTTCAAACATACTTTGTTTATATACCAGTCAAGCAGTCCACAACGTACCATTAAATAGAAGATAACATTGTACAATAATGGCCAACAGGAAAATAACACGTTAAATAAATATTGACCAATAAGATGATACCATTTCATGCCCAAGGATAGCATTAGGCTTGACAGGATAATTTTTGGGATATTTCCCTGAATATCCCAACACCTCCCCTTTTTTTGGAGATCCGGAGTTGATGTCCGGATTTTAAATTTTTCTCGCGTCTATCCTCCCCCTCGAAATAATGTTGGGTCTTCATAAACCCAAATTACAATTAATTTGATTGTATTTAAAACACATTGCAATGGGAATCCAGTAAAATCGACCAGATAATGAGGATAAACACCACTCAATTCGAAATCATCAGAGTTCAAATCTCCTGAGATATTGTTGTCAAATTTATAAGGAGCATCATTAGTAGATAATGGATGATTATGGTAATCCGCGTCCAACAAAACTGTGCCAGGTTCTTGATTATTAGTTGATGCGTGAAACACATTTTCTGGCAAAACAATGGAATCTTCTCGTGAGCTGGATACGTTGCTGTCTGTACATGCTGTTTCGGGGATAACGGAGTTCGAATCCATTACCAGGCATGTTTCTGAAATGGAAAGTACTGGACCACTGGGAGCATCATGGATGACTGCCGTTTCGTTTGAAGTACAGTTAATCGGGGATTCATGGAGGCTGCTGTCATTTTCCAGCTCACTGTGTAATTCAGATATCAATCCATCCACTTCCGTCGCATCTTCATAGCATGACTGATTTAGCAGCTGCGTGCGGAACTTGACTAATAACTCCAAATGTCGTTCAAAGAGTAGCTGTAATCGGTCGGAAGGGAGTGTCATTTTTTTGGATCAACACCAACAATGAAAATTACTGTATGAATAATGACCAATGTCGTTCAAGGACACGGATGACAAACTGGATACTGATTGGTTGAATAATTAGACTGGATTTCGTCCAATTACAGAATGACTTTGGATTGTATTTTTTCTTCACCCCGTCGCCAATTGTTATAACTGTGAAAATAATGCTGCTGATTAAGGGGGTAGCGAATTATTGATCGGACCAAAGACGCGCAAACACGTAGAACGACCTAGGGTTCTGACTGGCCCCGCTCCCCTGTCTAGCCCAGCCAGTTAAGTCCAGAACACAAGTCACAGCCTCGGATATATGAATCATTATATTTCAAACATACTTTGTTTATATACCAGTCAAGCAGACCACAACGTACCACAAAATAGAAAATAACATTGTACAATAATGGCCAACAGGAAAATAACACGTTAAATAAATATTGACCAATAAGATGATACCATTTCATGCCCAAGGATAGCATTAGGCTTGACAGGATAATTTTTGGGATATTTCCCTGAATATCCCAACACCTCCCCTTTTTTTGGAGATCCGGAGTTGATGTCCGGATTTTAAATTTTTCTCGCGTCTATCCTCCCCCTCGAAATAATGTTGGGTCTTCATAAACCCAAATTACAATTAATTTGATTGTATTTAAAACACATTGCAATGGGAATCCAGTAAAATCGACCAGATAATGAGGATAAACACCACTCAATTCGAAATCATCAGAGTTCAAATCTTCTGAGATATTGTTGTCAAATTTATAAGGAGCATCATTAGTAGATAATGGATGATTATGGTAATCCGCGTCCAACAAAACTGTGCCAGGTTCTTGATTATTAGTTGATGCGTGAAACACATTTTCTGGCAAAACAATGGAATCTTCTCGTGAGCTGGATACGTTGCTGTCTGTACATGCTGTTTCGGGGATAACGGAGTTCGAATCCATTACCAGGCATGTTTCTGAAATGGAAAGTACTGGACCACTGGGAGCATCATGGATGACTGCCGTTTCGTTTGAAGTACAGTTAATCGGGGATTCATGGAGGCTGCTGTCATTTTCCAGCTCACTGTGTAATTCAGATATCAATCCATCCACTTCCGTCGCATCTTCATAGCATGACTGATTTAGCAGCTGCGTGCGGAACTTGACTAATAACTCCAAATGTCGTTCAAAGAGTAGCTGTAATCGGTCGGAAGGGAGTGTCATTTTTTTGGATCAACACCAACAATGAAAATTACTGTATGAATAATGACCAATGTCGTTCAAGGACACGGATGACAAACTGGATACTGATTGGTTGAATAATTAGACTGGATTTCGTCCAATTACAGAATGACTTTGGATTGTATTTTTCTTCACCCCGTCGCCAATTTGCTATAACTGTGAAAAATAATGCTGCGGATTAAGGGGTAGCGAATTATTGATCGGACCAAAGACGCGCAAACACGTAGAACGACCTAGGGTTCTGATTGGTCTCGCTTCCCTGTCTAGCCCAGTCAATTGAGTCCAGAACACAAGTTTCAGCCTCGGATTTATGAATCATTATATTTCAAACATACTTTGTTTATATACCAGTCAAGCAGTCCACAACGTACCATTAAATAGAAGATAACATTGTACAATAATGGCCAACAGGAAAATAACACGTTAAATAAATATTGACCAATAAGATGATACCATTTCATGCCCAAGGATAGCATTAGGCTTGACAGGATAATTTTTGGGATATTTCCCTGAATATCCCAACACCTCCCCTTTTTTTGGAGATCCGGAGTTGATGTCCGGATTTTAAATTTTTCTCGCGTCTATCCTCCCCCTCGAAATAATGTTGGGTCTTCATAAACCCAAATTACAATTAATTTGATTGTATTTAAAACACATTGCAATGGGAATCCAGTAAAATCGACCAGATAATGAGGATAAACACCACTCAATTCGAAATCATCAGAGTTCAAATCTTCTGAGATATTGTTGTCAAATTTATAAGGAGCATCATTAGTAGATAATGGATGATTATGGTAATCCGCGTCCAACAAAACTGTGCCAGGTTCTTGATTATTAGTTGATGCGTGAAACACATTTTCTGGCAAAACAATGGAATCTTCTCGTGAGCTGGATACGTTGCTGTCTGTACATGCTGTTTCGGGGATAACGGAGTTCGAATCCATTACCAGGCATGTTTCTGAAATGGAAAGTACTGGACCACTGGGAGCATCATGGATGACTGCCGTTTCGTTTGAAGTACAGTTAATCGGGGATTCATGGAGGCTGCTGTCATTTTCCAGCTCACTGTGTAATTCAGATATCAATCCATCCACTTCCGTCGCATCTTCATAGCATGACTGATTTAGCAGCTGCGTGCGGAACTTGACTAATAACTCCAAATGTCGTTCAAAGAGTAGCTGTAATCGGTCGGAAGGGAGTGTCATTTTTTTGGATCAACACCAACAATGAAAATTACTGTATGAATAATGACCAATGTCGTTCAAGGACACGGATGACAAACTGGATACTGATTGGTTGAATAATTAGACTGGATTTCGTCCAATTACAGAATGACTTTGGATTGTATTTTTTCTTCACCCCGTCGCCAATTTGCTATAACTGTGAAAAATAATGCTGCGGATTAAGGGGTAGCGAATTATTGATCGGACCAAAGACGCGCAAACACGTAGAACGACCTAGGGTTCTGATTGGTCTCGCTTCCCTGTCTAGCCCAGTCAATTGAGTCCAGAACACAAGTTTCAGCCTCGGATTTATGAATCATTATATTTCAAACATACTTTGTTTATATACCAGTCAAGCAGTCCACAACGTACCATTAAATAGAAGATAACATTGTACAATAATGGCCAACAGGAAAATAACACGTTAAATAAATATTGACCAATAAGATGATACCATTTCATGCCCAAGGATAGCATTAGGCTTAACAGGATAATTTTTGGGATATTTCCTGAATATCCCAACACCTCCCTTTTTTGGAGATCCGGAGTTGATGTCCGGATTTTAAATTTTTCTCGCGTCTATCCTCCCCCTCGAAATAATGTTGGGTCTTCATAAACCCAAATTACAATTAATTTGATTGTATTTAAAACACATTGCAATGGGAATCCAGTAAAATCGACCAGATAATGAGGATAAACACCACTCAATTCGAAATCATCAGAGTTCAAATCTTCTGAGATATTGTTGTCAAATTTATAAGGAGCATCATTAGTAGATAATGGATGATTATGGTAATCCGCGTCCAACAAAACTGTGCCAGGTTCTTGATTATTAGTTGATGCGTGAAACACATTTTCTGGCAAAACAATGGAATCTTCTCGTGAGCTGGATACGTTGCTGTCTGTACATGCTGTTTCGGGGATAACGGAGTTCGAATCCATTACCAGGCATGTTTCTGAAATGGAAAGTACTGGACCACTGGGAGCATCATGGATGACTGCCGTTTCGTTTGAAGTACAGTTAATCGGGGATTCATGGAGGCTGCTGTCATTTTCCAGCTCACTGTGTAATTCAGATATCAATCCATCCACTTCCGTCGCATCTTCATAGCATGACTGATTTAGCAGCTGCGTGCGGAACTTGACTAATAACTCCAAATGTCGTTCAAAGAGTAGCTGTAATCGGTCGGAAGGGAGTGTCATTTTTTTGGATCAACACCAACAATGAAAATTACTGTATGAATAATGACCAATGTCGTTCAAGGACACGGATGACAAACTGGATACTGATTGGTTGAATAATTAGACTGGATTTCGTCCAATTACAGAATGACTTTGGATTGTATTTTTCTTCACCCCGTCGCCAATTTGCTATAACTGTGAAAATAATGCTGCGGATTAAGGGGTAGCGAATTATTGATCGGACCAAAGACGCGCAAACACGTAGAACGACCTAGGGTTCTGATTGGTCTCGCTTCCCTGTCTAGCCCAGTCAATTGAGTCCAGAACACAAGTTTCAGCCTCGGATTTATGAATCATTATATTTCAAACATACTTTGTTTATATACCAGTCAAGCAGTCCACAACGTACCATTAAATAGAAGATAACATTGTACAATAATGGCCAACAGGAAAATAACACGTTAAATAAATATTGACCAATAAGATGATACCATTTCATGCCCAAGGATAGCATTAGGCTTGACAGGATAATTTTTGGGATATTTCCCTGAATATCCCAACACCTCCCCTTTTTTTGGAGATCCGGAGTTGATGTCCGGATTTTAAATTTTTCTCGCGTCTATCCTCCCCCTCGAAATAATGTTGGGTCTTCATAAACCCAAATTACAATTAATTTGATTGTATTTAAAACACATTGCAATGGGAATCCAGTAAAATCGACCAGATAATGAGGATAAACACCACTCAATTCGAAATCATCAGAGTTCAAATCTTCTGAGATATTGTTGTCAAATTTATAAGGAGCATCATTAGTAGATAATGGATGATTATGGTAATCCGCGTCCAACAAAACTGTGCCAGGTTCTTGATTATTAGTTGATGCGTGAAACACATTTTCTGGCAAAACAATGGAATCTTCTCGTGAGCTGGATACGTTGCTGTCTGTACATGCTGTTTCGGGGATAACGGAGTTCGAATCCATTACCAGGCATGTTTCTGAAATGGAAAGTACTGGACCACTGGGAGCATCATGGATGACTGCCGTTTCGTTTGAAGTACAGTTAATCGGGGATTCATGGAGGCTGCTGTCATTTTCCAGCTCACTGTGTAATTCAGATATCAATCCATCCACTTCCGTCGCATCTTCATAGCATGACTGATTTAGCAGCTGCGTGCGGAACTTGACTAATAACTCCAAATGTCGTTCAAAGAGTAGCTGTAATCGGTCGGAAGGGAGTGTCATTTTTTTGGATCAACACCAACAATGAAAATTACTGTATGAATAATGACCAATGTCGTTCAAGGACACGGATGACAAACTGGATACTGATTGGTTGAATAATTAGACTGGATTTCGTCCAATTACAGAATGACTTTGGATTGTATTTTTTCTTCACCCCGTCGCCAATTTGCTATAACTGTGAAAAATAATGCTGCGGATTAAGGGGTAGCGAATTATTGATCGGACCAAAGACGCGCAAACACGTAGAACGACCTAGGGTTCTGATTGGTCTCGCTTCCCTGTCTAGCCCAGTCAATTGAGTCCAGAACACAAGTTTCAGCCTCGGATTTATGAATCATTATATTTCAAACATACTTTGTTTATATACCAGTCAAGCAGTCCACAACGTACCATTAAATAGAAGATAACATTGTACAATAATGGCCAACAGGAAAATAACACGTTAAATAAATATTGACCAATAAGATGATACCATTTCATGCCCAAGGATAGCATTAGGCTTGACAGGATAATTTTTGGGATATTTCCCTGAATATCCCAACACCTCCCCTTTTTTTGGAGATCCGGAGTTGATGTCCGGATTTTAAATTTTTCTCGCGTCTATCCTCCCCTCGAAATAATGTTGGGTCTTCATAAACCCAAATTACAATTAATTTGATTGTATTTAAAACACATTGCAATGGGAATCCAGTAAAATCGACCAGATAATGAGGATAAACACCACTCAATTCGAAATCATCAGAGTTCAAATCTTCTGAGATATTGTTGTCAAATTTATAAGGAGCATCATTAGTAGATAATGGATGATTATGGTAATCCGCGTCCAACAAAACTGTGCCAGGTTCTTGATTATTAGTTGATGCGTGAAACACATTTTCTGGCAAAACAATGGAATCTTCTCGTGAGCTGGATACGTTGCTGTCTGTACATGCTGTTTCGGGGATAACGGAGTTCGAATCCATTACCAGGCATGTTTCTGAAATGGAAAGTACTGGACCACTGGGAGCATCATGGATGACTGCCGTTTCGTTTGAAGTACAGTTAATCGGGGATTCATGGAGGCTGCTGTCATTTTCCAGCTCACTGTGTAATTCAGATATCAATCCATCCACTTCCGTCGCATCTTCATAGCATGACTGATTTAGCAGCTGCGTGCGGAACTTGACTAATAACTCCAAATGTCGTTCAAAGAGTAGCTGTAATCGGTCGGAAGGGAGTGTCATTTTTTTGGATCAACACCAACAATGAAAATTACTGTATGAATAATGACCAATGTCGTTCAAGGACACGGATGACAAACTGGATACTGATTGGTTGAATAATTAGACTGGATTTCGTCCAATTACAGAATGACTTTGGATTGTATTTTTCTTCACCCCGTCGCCAATTGCTATAACTGTGAAAATAATGCTGCTGATTAAGGGGGTAGCGAATTATTGATCGGACCAAAGACGCGCAAACACGTAGAACGACCTAGGGTTCTGATTGGTCTCGCTTCCCTGTCTAGCCCAGTCAATTGAGTCCAGAACACAAGTTTCAGCCTCGGATTTATGAATCATTATATTTCAAACATACTTTGTTTATATACCAGTCAAGCAGTCCACAACGTACCATTAAATAGAAGATAACATTGTACAATAATGGCCAACAGGAAAATAACACGTTAAATAAATATTGACCAATAAGATGATACCATTTCATGCCCAAGGATAGCATTAGGCTTGACAGGATAATTTTTGGGATATTTCCCTGAATATCCCAACACCTCCCCTTTTTTTGGAGATCCGGAGTTGATGTCCGGATTTTAAATTTTTCTCGCGTCTATCCTCCCCCTCGAAATAATGTTGGGTCTTCATAAACCCAAATTACAATTAATTTGATTGTATTTAAAACACATTGCAATGGGAATCCAGTAAAATCGACCAGATAATGAGGATAAACACCACTCAATTCGAAATCATCAGAGTTCAAATCTTCTGAGATATTGTTGTCAAATTTATAAGGAGCATCATTAGTAGATAATGGATGATTATGGTAATCCGCGTCCAACAAAACTGTGCCAGGTTCTTGATTATTAGTTGATGCGTGAAACACATTTTCTGGCAAAACAATGGAATCTTCTCGTGAGCTGGATACGTTGCTGTCTGTACATGCTGTTTCGGGGATAACGGAGTTCGAATCCATTACCAGGCATGTTTCTGAAATGGAAAGTACTGGACCACTGGGAGCATCATGGATGACTGCCGTTTCGTTTGAAGTACAGTTAATCGGGGATTCATGGAGGCTGCTGTCATTTTCCAGCTCACTGTGTAATTCAGATATCAATCCATCCACTTCCGTCGCATCTTCATAGCATGACTGATTTAGCAGCTGCGTGCGGAACTTGACTAATAACTCCAAATGTCGTTCAAAGAGTAGCTGTAATCGGTCGGAAGGGAGTGTCATTTTTTTGGATCAACACCAACAATGAAAATTACTGTATGAATAATGACCAATGTCGTTCAAGGACACGGATGACAAACTGGATACTGATTGGTTGAATAATTAGACTGGATTTCGTCCAATTACAGAATGACTTTGGATTGTATTTTTCTTCACCCCGTCGCCAATTGTTATAACTGTGAAAATAATGCTGCGGATTAAGGGGTAGCGAATTATTGATCGGACCAAAGACGCGCAAACACGTAGAACGACCTAGGGTTCTGATTGGTCTCGCTTCCCTGTCTAGCCCAGCCAATTGAGTCCAGAACACAAGTTTCAGCCTCGGATTTATGAATCATTATATTTCAAACATACTTTGTTTATATACCAGTCAAGCAGTCCACAACGTACCATTAAATAGAAGATAACATTGTACAATAATGGCCAACAGGAAAATAACACGTTAAATAAATATTGACCAATAAGATGATACCATTTCATGCCCAAGGATAGCATTAGGCTTGACAGGATAATTTTTGGGATATTTCCCTGAATATCCCAACACCTCCCCTTTTTTTGGAGATCCGGAGTTGATGTCCGGATTTTAAATTTTTCTCGCGTCTATCCTCCCCCTCGAAATAATGTTGGGTCTTCATAAACCCAAATTACAATTAATTTGATTGTATTTAAAACACATTGCAATGGGAATCCAGTAAAATCGACCAGATAATGAGGATAAACACCACTCAATTCGAAATCATCAGAGTTCAAATCTTCTGAGATATTGTTGTCAAATTTATAAGGAGCATCATTAGTAGATAATGGATGATTATGGTAATCCGCGTCCAACAAAACTGTGCCAGGTTCTTGATTATTAGTTGATGCGTGAAACACATTTTCTGGCAAAACAATGGAATCTTCTCGTGAGCTGGATACGTTGCTGTCTGTACATGCTGTTTCGGGGATAACGGAGTTCGAATCCATTACCAGGCATGTTTCTGAAATGGAAAGTACTGGACCACTGGGAGCATCATGGATGACTGCCGTTTCGTTTGAAGTACAGTTAATCGGGGATTCATGGAGGCTGCTGTCATTTTCCAGCTCACTGTGTAATTCAGATATCAATCCATCCACTTCCGTCGCATCTTCATAGCATGACTGATTTAGCAGCTGCGTGCGGAACTTGACTAATAACTCCAAATGTCGTTCAAAGAGTAGCTGTAATCGGTCGGAAGGGAGTGTCATTTTTTTGGATCAACACCAACAATGAAAATTACTGTATGAATAATGACCAATGTCGTTCAAGGACACGGATGACAAACTGGATACTGATTGGTTGAATAATTAGACTGGATTTCGTCCAATTACAGAATGACTTTGGATTGTATTTTTTCTTCACCCCGTCGCCAATTTGCTATAACTGTGAAAAATAATGCTGCGGATTAAGGGGTAGCGAATTATTGATCGGACCAAAGACGCGCAAACACGTAGAACGACCTAGGGTTCTGATTGGTCTCGCTTCCCTGTCTAGCCCAGTCAATTGAGTCCAGAACACAAGTTTCAGCCTCGGATTTATGAATCATTATATTTCAAACATACTTTGTTTATATACCAGTCAAGCAGTCCACAACGTACCATTAAATAGAAGATAACATTGTACAATAATGGCCAACAGGAAAATAACACGTTAAATAAATATTGACCAATAAGATGATACCATTTCATGCCCAAGGATAGCATTAGGCTTGACAGGATAATTTTTGGGATATTTCCCTGAATATCCCAACACCTCCCCTTTTTTTGGAGATCCGGAGTTGATGTCCGGATTTTAAATTTTTCTCGCGTCTATCCTCCCCCTCGAAATAATGTTGGGTCTTCATAAACCCAAATTACAATTAATTTGATTGTATTTAAAACACATTGCAATGGGAATCCAGTAAAATCGACCAGATAATGAGGATAAACACCACTCAATTCGAAATCATCAGAGTTCAAATCTTCTGAGATATTGTTGTCAAATTTATAAGGAGCATCATTAGTAGATAATGGATGATTATGGTAATCCGCGTCCAACAAAACTGTGCCAGGTTCTTGATTATTAGTTGATGCGTGAAACACATTTTCTGGCAAAACAATGGAATCTTCTCGTGAGCTGGATACGTTGCTGTCTGTACATGCTGTTTCGGGGATAACGGAGTTCGAATCCATTACCAGGCATGTTTCTGAAATGGAAAGTACTGGACCACTGGGAGCATCATGGATGACTGCCGTTTCGTTTGAAGTACAGTTAATCGGGGATTCATGGAGGCTGCTGTCATTTTCCAGCTCACTGTGTAATTCAGATATCAATCCATCCACTTCCGTCGCATCTTCATAGCATGACTGATTTAGCAGCTGCGTGCGGAACTTGACTAATAACTCCAAATGTCGTTCAAAGAGTAGCTGTAATCGGTCGGAAGGGAGTGTCATTTTTTTGGATCAACACCAACAATGAAAATTACTGTATGAATAATGACCAATGTCGTTCAAGGACACGGATGACAAACTGGATACTGATTGGTTGAATAATTAGACTGGATTTCGTCCAATTACAGAATGACTTTGGATTGTATTTTTTCTTCACCCCGTCGCCAATTTGCTATAACTGTGAAAAATAATGCTGCGGATTAAGGGGTAGCGAATTATTGATCGGACCAAAGACGCGCAAACACGTAGAACGACCTAGGGTTCTGATTGGTCTCGCTTCCCTGTCTAGCCCAGTCAATTGAGTCCAGAACACAAGTTTCAGCCTCGGATTTATGAATCATTATATTTCAAACATACTTTGTTTATATACCAGTCAAGCAGTCCACAACGTACCATTAAATAGAAGATAACATTGTACAATAATGGCCAACAGGAAAATAACACGTTAAATAAATATTGACCAATAAGATGATACCATTTCATGTCCAAGGATAGCATTAGGCTTAACAGGATAATTTTTGGGATATTTCCTGAATATCCCAACACCTCCCTTTTTTGGAGATCCGGAGTTGATGTCCGGATTTTAAATTTTTCTCGCGTCTATCCTCCCCTCGAAATAATGTTGGGTCTTCATAAACCCAAATTACAATTAATTTGATTGTATTTAAAACACATTGCAATGGGAATCCAGTAAAATCGACCAGATAATGAGGATAAACACCACTCAATTCGAAATCATCAGAGTTCAAATCTTCTGAGATATTGTTGTCAAATTTATAAGGAGCATCATTAGTAGATAATGGATGATTATGGTAATCCGCGTCCAACAAAACTGTGCCAGGTTCTTGATTATTAGTTGATGCGTGAAACACATTTTCTGGCAAAACAATGGAATCTTCTCGTGAGCTGGATACGTTGCTGTCTGTACATGCTGTTTCGGGGATAACGGAGTTCGAATCCATTACCAGGCATGTTTCTGAAATGGAAAGTACTGGACCACTGGGAGCATCATGGATGACTGCCGTTTCGTTTGAAGTACAGTTAATCGGGGATTCATGGAGGCTGCTGTCATTTTCCAGCTCACTGTGTAATTCAGATATCAATCCATCCACTTCCGTCGCATCTTCATAGCATGACTGATTTAGCAGCTGCGTGCGGAACTTGACTAATAACTCCAAATGTCGTTCAAAGAGTAGCTGTAATCGGTCGGAAGGGAGTGTCATTTTTTTGGATCAACACCAACAATGAAAATTACTGTATGAATAATGACCAATGTCGTTCAAGGACACGGATGACAAACTGGATACTGATTGGTTGAATAATTAGACTGGATTTCGTCCAATTACAGAATGACTTTGGATTGTATTTTTCTTCACCCCGTCGCCAATTTGCTATAACTGTGAAAATAATGCTGCTGATTAAGGGGGTAGCGAATTATTGATCGGACCAAAGACGCGCAAACACGTAGAACGACCTAGGGTTCTGATTGGTCTCGCTTCCCTGTCTAGCCCAGTCAATTGAGTCCAGAACACAAGTTTCAGCCTCGGATTTATGAATCATTATATTTCAAACATACTTTGTTTATATACCAGTCAAGCAGTCCACAACGTACCATTAAATAGAAGATAACATTGTACAATAATGGCCAACAGGAAAATAACACGTTAAATAAATATTGACCAATAAGATGATACCATTTCATGCCCAAGGATAGCATTAGGCTTGACAGGATAATTTTTGGGATATTTCCCTGAATATCCCAACACCTCCCCTTTTTTTGGAGATCCGGAGTTGATGTCCGGATTTTAAATTTTTCTCGCGTCTATCCTCCCCCTCGAAATAATGTTGGGTCTTCATAAACCCAAATTACAATTAATTTGATTGTATTTAAAACACATTGCAATGGGAATCCAGTAAAATCGACCAGATAATGAGGATAAACACCACTCAATTCGAAATCATCAGAGTTCAAATCTTCTGAGATATTGTTGTCAAATTTATAAGGAGCATCATTAGTAGATAATGGATGATTATGGTAATCCGCGTCCAACAAAACTGTGCCAGGTTCTTGATTATTAGTTGATGCGTGAAACACATTTTCTGGCAAAACAATGGAATCTTCTCGTGAGCTGGATACGTTGCTGTCTGTACATGCTGTTTCGGGGATAACGGAGTTCGAATCCATTACCAGGCATGTTTCTGAAATGGAAAGTACTGGACCACTGGGAGCATCATGGATGACTGCCGTTTCGTTTGAAGTACAGTTAATCGGGGATTCATGGAGGCTGCTGTCATTTTCCAGCTCACTGTGTAATTCAGATATCAATCCATCCACTTCCGTCGCATCTTCATAGCATGACTGATTTAGCAGCTGCGTGCGGAACTTGACTAATAACTCCAAATGTCGTTCAAAGAGTAGCTGTAATCGGTCGGAAGGGAGTGTCATTTTTTTGGATCAACACCAACAATGAAAATTACTGTATGAATAATGACCAATGTCGTTCAAGGACACGGATGACAAACTGGATACTGATTGGTTGAATAATTAGACTGGATTTCGTCCAATTACAGAATGACTTTGGATTGTATTTTTCTTCACCCCGTCGCCAATTGCTATAACTGTGAAA